>NC_084977.1:11384588-11684588 GCF_963691925.1 Scomber scombrus | reverse complement strand
AGTGACCACGAAGTCTTCACTGATGAGGAATCCTCCACATATATGTTGACCTGCCTTATTTTGTACTGAGGCCATATACAGCAGGGAGTTCTCATTGGCTTTTTCTCCATGTATGATTTCACTCCCAAGTCCTGAAATGATAAAAATGAAATTAAAACAAATCAATGTCCTATTTGAGGACTAGAGAAAAACAATGAGACTTGGTAATCTCACCATTTTGTCTGAGACATGTCAGAACATGAATAAGCAGAAACTTGTGCAGACCATGCATCTTGCTGGCAGGAAACTCAACCTGTCATCTCGGGGGTCTCAAATAGACGTTTCTTATATACCATTTTGCCATGTGGGTAATTCTGTGGTTTTTATACTCATATTTCACCCTGACTCACATCCTGCCTTTGTCAGCGCAACTTTATTCCTGTTGTAACAAGGAGTCAAGATGCAGTACTGCCATTGTTACAGGCAATAGCAACTGCTTGACAGATTAGCACAATCTGTCACATGAATCCATTCACTCTGTTCTTTCTTTAAGTTAAATCACAACTTCTATTTTTTCCTTTTGTGCCTTGCACTTTAAGTATCTTTCAGTCTCTTTGCTTTGTTCATTCTGTACTTTTTTGGACTTGGAAGTGAAGAAAATAGATGCACAGTCAAGGGTCATCGCTGTGGATACACTTAATGGCTGTGGCAATTGTGAGGTTTACTTTTGATCAACTCAGGCAGGCAAGTCAAAATATCAGCTTTACTTTTGGGAGAGTAATCAGATTACTTATAAATAGATTACTTTTGGGAGAGTAATCAGATTACTAGTAATCAGATATGTCAGTGAGGAGAACAACACAGCTCCAAACAGCCTCCAAAATGACCATACAGTTGATTTAATGCCTCTCTGATTCAACAAAGCCTGAACATTATAACCTTCATGAAGTGAGAATTTAATGCAGGACTGTTGTATTAGACTAAAATACTTTTAGCAAGGTGGACATGATGCACTGGCAACTACTGGCAACAACCAATTTGTGGCAGTTATTATTAGGGCCCGAGCACTGACCAGTGCGAGGCCCTATTGTATCTGTCCTGATTATTATTATAGTTCCTATAAAACAAACGCCTTTTTGACAGCCTAAACGTGCCCCAAAACTCACCAGAACTTGCAATCATGTCCGATCCGATGAAAATTTTGATATTTTAAGGATCACTGAAATGGGCGACGCAAAATGGATCAATAGCGCCCCTAAGAAAATTTTATATATGATTATATAAAAATGACATATGACAAACATTATCCGATTTATATGAAATTTACAGGATGTGTTCTCCACATCACATACTACAACATGACATATAATTGGTGGGTGCTCTCTAGCGCCACATAGTGGACACAGGCAGTGATATTTCACCACATCATGCGACGTCAAATAAAAGCCTGCGAATGAAGACGTCAACCTGCGCGCCCTCCGACTGCGCCACAGCCCGACATGCATGGGGGGGCGACAAGGCCCGTTCATCGCTGCTTGCAGCTTTAATTATATATATATTCTGCACTATTACAGTTTCTCTAGCATACACACACAGGCTCTAGCCTCATATTGTACATTATGGTGCATAACATTTTTCTCACATTAGGTTTTCTAAAAGCATGAGTCTGTCACCTAAGAAGTATTCTTCAACAGATAGCCCACATCAGAGCACAAGAGTTAGACCAAAGAGTTTTTTAGTTTCTCGCTCTCACAAGACACTTGTATTCTCTTAATTTGGTGGATAGCATGTAGCCACATCAAATGAACTTTATACGTGACAAGCACAATAATGTTCTTTGGTGTGGATATACATGAAAACCACAGTTTGTTCCCAGTCACAGTTATGAAACCAACCATGTATTCAAATTTAAAATTGTCACTCATGTAATTATTTGAGCATTACTCCACAGCTAGCAGTCAAAAGGAGCATCATATTCTGTTTGACTGGGGTTGCTGCTGGTCTTATACAAACGTTCTGTGCACTCGTTGGATTTGTGTAGGACTCAGTGGGGCCTTTTATGTGCAGGCTGTGAGGTCAGAATCTGTACATGCAGTGATAGAGAAGTCAGAAAAGGAAGCAGAGCCTGTTTCGATTGAGACCCGCCAGCATAGTCTGTCTCCTTCTCCTCTGTGTCTGTGTGAATGTTTTCTTTGATAAATAAACGTTGCATTTGTGTCTGCTAATGAAACATGTCACAATTTGAATTGAGATTTTATTTTGCGTTTAGGTGAAGGAGCAAATGCTGACAAGGTGAGTTAGACAAAGCAATAACATCCACAATACAATCAAGTTTAATACATCCACAAACATAATTTGTAAGGTTGTTACATTCAGCTGTTCTTTTATTGGAGGGCTGTGGCAACCTTTTGAAAGAAAACAGGATTTATTTTTCAAGGGGAAATATTTTATTTAAAAATAATCTTTTTCACAATGGGAATATCATTTTATGCATTTATGCAAACATACTCCTCTCTGCAAAACATATACTATACTTTACATGGACCTAAGCTGACAGATACACAAATTCTGGCAGTTGTAATTGTCCTGTTTGGCACACATAAGCACACATCTGCAGTTTAGCCTTATAGTGTGCCCTAAACAATATATAGGTTCCTTCCTGTTATATGTTTCCCCTTAAAATGAGCTTTGTTTACTGGAAACATTTGTTGAAATCATTGCATAGATAAACTGCATTCATCAGCCACATTTATTCAGTGTCTGCTGCTACATACATATTTGACTACATTATGTTTTAGTATGAAATTTCCTCTGTGTTTGTACTGGACAGTGTTTCTGCAGGGTGCTGAGCCAGCGGGATAGTAACACAAAGAGGGATTTTTGCATTAAAAGCCAAATGAAAGATGCCCTTCACTTGACTTGGTTTAACCAGACCCCTGAAGCCTCGTGCAAGTTTTGGCATGTGAATAGTGCCTACCATTAAATAGCTCAACTACTTGCTATGTTTGCTTTTGTTACTTTGGTTAGTACCTCATGATACCCAGCAGAGTGGGACAGAGTTCAACACAAGTGTTTTAATGTTGCTCTGATTTTTGACCATTAGAGGGTGCTGCTTCTCCATAAATGCAAATCGAATGTAGAGTCAGGAACTGGGCTGTAATTCCTAACAGTAGTTGTGTGCCTTCTGCTGTAGGCTGCATTAGGATCATTGCCTTCATTATAAGCAAAACAGTAAGCATGTCTTCCTGCTAATACAAGGGCCCATGTCTTACAGTCTGTGATGTTGAGGTTGAACCTTTAACAACAGGAAAAAGATTAATACTGTATGTTAATACACTACTATAGCATGAACTATGAGCTAAGGTTTCTCAGAGATCACCTGTATGAATAACAGCAATGACTTAACATAAACATAATGAACAGGTTGCTTTTTTAACTCACAGTTGCCATGATTTTAGTGGAAGTTTGTTCCACTACAAGCTCAGTTGGAGTGGATGCATTCCTTTAGTTCTCTCTACTACGTACAACATGATGACAGACTTTGACTGGGGAAACTGACACATGCTTGTCATGCTTGTTGTCTGATACAACCCAAAGGTTTCAATCCAATAAAAACGTTCTCATCTGCTTTATTTCAAACCTTATTACAGGAAAAAGAAAACAGATTTTGACATTCACCTGTTAATCCTTGTACTGAAAGAAACTGCAGTGCTGAAGAAATCTCACCATGCATGCAGTGACAAAACACAGAGTCTGTCTGACTTCACTGGCATGAAGAATTACTTCACACAGCAGGGCTTGAGGGGCAGGGTGGATAGGTTTTACTCAAACTTTGCATGAAGCGGCCCTGACTTTGGTCTTTTCCAGTCACTAACAGCCAAAGACAACCTCATGATGTTGACTGGGACATTAGCCAACATGTGGCCAGGCTGTCTCAGCTAGCCAAACTATATAGGAGATGGTCTGTGCCCCTTTAGGCTGCCACCACCTTTTCAGTGATCTGCTTCTTATAGTCTTAGATATTTTATAGTCTTTATCCTTTGATTGCTTATATTTCTATTTTTTGATGGTTTACTAGTCCCAGGAGTGGTGTTACTGTTGTACTCTCCAGTCCCACACAACACTGGTCACAGTGGTGTAGTATGGCTTGCTAGCCTGATCGATATTTGATTTACAGTATGTCTCTACAGGGCATTTGCAAGTCTGCTCTCCATCCTGTAATGTCTCAGTTACATATAGACACAAAATACCTGTTAATGTCAAATCAGCATCACAGCCACTAGTCAAAGCTACATATAAAGAGATGTATTGATGTTTGGTCTGTGGTGCCCACACTTCATACTTACATAGCTTCATACTTAACTTAGACAAGAGCAGTAAGAAAAGAGTAAAAAAACGGCAAATAAACACTGTTTCTTTTATCACTATTGACAAATAAGAACTGGGACCTAATTATGTTCAAGTTGAATGCAGCCACATAAGTTACAGTTAACACACATTCACCATTTTGTTGTTCAGAGAGTTGGCAAAATCTAATATATTCTGTGAGAAAATGAAGTCAGGTTTACCAAAGTACCACAAAGTAGTCTTGCAGCACAGAGCTTTCAATCCCATCTTCATTCTTTCTAACGATCATCACCAGGTTCTGGTAGATGCTGCAAAGACAGTTCGCCTATAGCGCCTCTCTTTTGGTTGTATCATGGCTCTGGTGGTCGCTTCCTCCTCCATATACTGTGTGTTCGCACCACCACATCTCTGATCTGACTCTTTTTTTTCTCAAACACATTATAGATTGAGCTTTTCTGTCCACCTGAAGCTCAAAATTCTCTGGGTTTCTTCTTTGTCTGTGGTATCTTAGAGTTTATCTGAAAGAAACTCAGACTGTTTTACATCATCTGGCGGACTTTTGCAGTTGGATGAAGGAGATATTTTAATACAGGGAAGTCCAAGGAAAGTGTAATGTTAGTTTAATATTTAAATAGGACTGGTGCCAGAATAGATTTGACTGGAGGGATGATTTGCGAGACTTTTTCAAGATTTGTACGCTAACCTTAACCTTAACCTTTACCTAACCCTAACCTTAAGACAGACCCTAACCGCACTTGTAAGAGTCCAATTTAGCATTCACCTTCATATATAGGTACTTGGAAAAACAGTGAAGTCGTCCTTTAAGGCCCCCTTACATTTTGGGCTGTCTGAGATGAAAGTTTACAATTGGAAGAGAAACATGGTAAAATCTTGGGTTTTTGGATTGACAGACAAAATTCTGACAGTAGCAGAAATTCTTACAATGTGATTGCTGCCAGCGTGACATTTCATAAGTGATTTTTTGTTTGTTTGTTTTGTTTTGGGGTTTTTTTATTTAGGGGGAAAGCACTCAATCTACTTAATACGCTCATGGCAAACAAAAACCAACGATGGAGGGGAAACAAAATGAAGTCATGTGCCTTTACTGCGTTTCTAAAACATACAGTACATGTGGTGTAAATGGATGATGCAGGGTGATAATGTACCTCTGCCTTCAGGTACTTTTTCTGTTTACCTTGCAGTGACTCACCATGTATTCAGTGTACAAACTGACATGCCTCAAATTGATATCATGTAGTCTGACAAACATTATGACCAAGATTTTATCATAAGCGTCTGGCACAATGTGACATGCAAATTTATGCAGACATTGTTATCACACTGCCTAAATGCACCTTTATTCTCAGCAAGAAAATGAATATGCTAATTTTCAGTTTCTTTAAATAGCCCTCCTTTGGACTGAATTTAATCTTGGAACCATAATCCGAAGATTTACTATATGTCCAAACACATCCACACATTATAAATGTGTCCTTCCCCTTTAAAATTTAAACACAGCAGGTAATTATTATTTTCTTCCTCAGTACATCTTGCAGTCATAATAGTATTTCCTGTTTATACACCCATATTAGAAAACAAGTTGTTTACTTCCCTTCTTCTTCTTCTCTCATCCATTCAGATTCACACAATCATCTTTCTATCCATCTCTTCACCTTGTCCCCCAGTGTCTGGCACGACTGCAGGCATCCAGAGAATGCCTGACATGGGGTTTGGCTGGTCGGCACCACATACCTGCGGCGTGGCATGGCAGGGCTTTAGGGGAAATGTGGCGCATGTGCCACTCAGCAGCTCTGTCTAATGTCCAGTAAGTGCCTTCAGACATGAACACTAATCCACTCAGTGATGAGAAGGCCTCAGTATGATGGCTCTGCAGCAGGCTGCCAAGACTGTCCGTGCACACTCTCGGGTTCAGACAGAGCACATCAGGAACAAACTGTGTGCTTCAAAGGGAATCAATGCTTTAATGAAATTGTGTTTTTTGTTTGCAGGTATTTGACTGTGATGAATCAATTTGTTCATGTTTTCCCTCTCCTTTATGAAAGGTTTATTTACCAAAGGAAACACAAGACAGTTAACTCTGTCTCTGCTTTTTCTTTTTGTGTATGTGCTGTGTGAACACACACACACATATGAAATGGGGTACATGGTTACTAAGATGGTGACATGATGTTGTAAAAATGTTGTATTGTTTCCCAGCACCCAAAAGGCATGTGAAAAAGAGAGCTTTGGAACTGTTGGAAAGAAGAGCAAGGATAATAGTTTTTTCCTTGCATCCTTGCAAAAGCTAGACTAAAGATGTCAGGGACTGCTGTCTTGCACAGTCATAGATCAAAGTCATACAAGTATTCTCATTTTACAACCTTCTCACCCAGGCGACAAATAGTCAGTCAGCTCCCTTTTAAACTGAATATTCCTCTTAAATTCCTCTTAAAATAACTTTTAATTGATAAAAAATCATTTTAAAACATCCAGTACTTTTAGTTTTATCTGTGCCATGATTTCAGATCTGGTCTGGATATTTTGTGTATTACTATGCACACATCTTCCTTTTATTATACAGCATGACATATTTGGTATCTCTGGAAGTTTAGTAATCGTCGCTCAAATTTAAAATAAAGTTTTAAGAGTTTAAACAAAGCTGCATTAAACGATGTACATTTTAATGATTGATGGACCTGTTTATCAGGGAAGAAGAAAGTTTGAACCTCAAAATCCAAATTTGAAAGTATACACACACACACATAAACTCAAATTGTAATATTTAGATGATAACATGATATTGTAAAAATGTTGTATTGTTTCCCATCACCCATTACAGTATCATTTTTGTACCACTTAATGAGAATTAAAACACTGAACAGTTTCTGTATTCTCATAAATTTGCTTATAAACATAGTGTATACCTAATAAGCATACACACACATGCACACAAGCTCACAAACTCACATGCACACTCATCCGTTGTCCACTCTTTAGTCCATCTATTCAGCATTATAACTTGGGCTGTTTTTGTAACAAAACAAGGCCTAATCCTAAATTCAGGGAGTTGTGAATGTGCCTCAACAAATGGCAGACAAATGAGAAGGATTAGCGAGGGCCTGTGAAAGAGTGAAAGGTTTGCCATTGATCTACGGTGGTCCTGTTCTCTTTCAGGGCCACTCGGTTTGAAAACCCCACTGAGTAAGAGCATACAGGGCCACTCCAGAGCCCCCTAGGCCACCGAGAGACACACAACAGCCACAATTAGTCTCAGGAGCTGTAATGGCAATTCAATAAGCGCTTTAAAATTGTGCCTTAGTCCGTCTGCCACCCCACAACCCCTCCCATCCCTCCCATTTTCGTCTACATACATAAGATTGGTATTATGAGTGGTGAGGGGCTCTTTTTTTTCTTTCCCACCCACCACAGTTCTTTTCAATCACTGTGAGAGAAAATGACCACACAGGGTTTCAAAGGTTCCAGAGGCTATGGTTTGTTGTCGCTGAAACAGCATGACTTGTGCCCCTGTAGATTTTGGCTAAGGCCCTCAAAATGGGCTTCTATTATTACTTTTTTTGTCACTCAGCTGCAAATTAATTTAGAAGAATTCAAACTAACCTTCTCTATAAACACCATTTTTATTGGGTTGTGCATGATGCATTCATTCATGTTTTTCGCGGATGTGTGGATGTGTAGAAATGTGCAGTACAAATTTGCGGGTGTTCCCATCAAATTCAGATTGTGCCTTTGCCGAAACTTTAAGACATGACCCACTTTGCAACCTACCAGGTGCTAACTATCTGGACACTCATCACACCTAGCATCATTGTCCTCTGCTCACAGCGATCTGATCAAACACAGCCCAAACACCTGTGTTTCTGACATCAACATGTCAATGCAAAGGAGGAGTGGAGGATGTCTTTTGGATGGCTGTCATTTCCATTCTCCAGTGCTCTCTTTGGGACATTCCACGTTGATTTTGCACAGTGTTTAGGTTTTTCCTTTTGCTTCATGATCAAAGGCCAGAGCTTTTGATCAGGACTTCCAAAGGATCCCTCTTGTTTTGCTGGCGAGCGCACTGACAGGACAGTGGTGGAGCAATGATAATTACAGCTCCCATTTGGTGTCCCTGGAACTGGCACCAACAGCCAGTTGCACCCTCAGGCCAAGAAGAGGGGAGAGATTCTTGGACAGTTAAAAGAGGAGAGGAGAGGTAGAAGAGAAGAGTTGGAGGACACTGACAAAGAGGCGAGTCAATCGAGAGAACAGGCAGAAAATGGGATTACTTTGGTGTGCATGTTTTAGTGTGCCAGCTGAGGACTGGATCATACAATCATATATTCAGAGACACCTGTAAAACAGGAACTTACGTCCTCTTGCATCACTACACAATATTTCCTTACAACAAGAGAGAAAAAAAGGTGAAATATACTGTATATGATACAGTACAATCTGTTTGCTGTACAAAAATAATTTTTAACTAAAATTTTAATGAATATGTTTTACAGTTTGAATAAACCAGAACAAAAGACTACAAGAAGTCTCTGCTTTTTAAAATGTAACACCCCCTCAAGGGTGCACAGCTGAATACAAAGACATTTGCATGGCAACAGTAAGGCCAGACCCCCCATACTGATATTTGTGTGCTGCACCCAGACCTTTGGAGTTGAACTGCAGTGTGACTTCACGCCATTCTGACCAGACATGTACCCCGTCACAGTAATCTCACATTATGACAGGCTGAAAGGTTGGCCTTTATTCACCCCAAACAGCCACTATTCATCCTCGACTCTCCTTTCTGTTCACTGAAAAGACTGAGTGGCCTCCTGTGCCACTGGAGGGCTTGTCTGTGTGTAAATGACCTTGATGCTCCCTTGCATAGTTCATAACCACGGAGCTTTCATCAGACACGGGGAGGTCCTCCACATCAACGCCTCTCCCGCTGTGAATTTTGTCATGATTATGATGAGGAGGGGGACTGTGTCAGAGAGCTCAAATGGAGATGTTACCAACACTTAACAATCAGTGTGCCACGCACAAGACAAGAATTGAATGCCATTATCATGTTTCACAATTTTACAGCAAAATGGAAAATAAATAAACAAATAAAGAAAAAATCCATGGGCTTGCCAGTATGAGGGATTGAGCCATGACTCGATGATTTATCCACATTTTTATTGAAGTTTACCAAACCAAGGCACTCAAATGATTTTACTTTGCTGAAATGTATCTAAGGATGTTTTTTTCTGAGACTTTGGCCTTATATACAGTACAAACTCCTATTACTGGCCTATAGCTGAACGCTGTTTATGATGAATGGATCACAAATGTACCATTATCCAGTTAAAATACCATACAAAATGAGCTGTATATGGACTTGAATACAATTACTTTTTTCCCATCTTTTTTTTAACAGTAGGACTACAATCCAACACAAAAAGTCAACAATAACAAACATCAACTTCAAACAGTTAAAGAGTACAAAATGTCTTAAATATATTAAATGTTCTATTAGCATCAGCCTTGTGGTCGAGAAAATGTTAGCAAGACTTAAACCATTTACTACTGTGTGTACAAAATTAATGAAGTTGCTGCTATGTGACAGTGGGTGTACCTACAGCCTCTATAATGCATTAATTGACTCAAATGGATATTATTATTATTTCACAACTGAACTAATGACCAATAATTAGAGAGTAGATGAGACTCCTAATCTAATAGCTGTGGGATGTTGGATGAGAGAAGCAATCAGACAGAAGCATGCAAAAACATACAAGTAATCTCAGGAAATCCAGCATGTTATCTTTGTTTCTGTTGAGTTCTTGTCTTATATAGACATATACAGACAGAACAGTACATTGATCAATGAGTCAATAAGATATTTTTCATCTCATCTCCACACTTCAGATGCAGGTCAGTGTCCTTTAACCAGTAGTTTCAGTCCAGTATATCCCAAGCAACGAGGAAGATGTAGAGGCTGTAGCTATCTCAACGTTGTTCTTGTTTTAATAGTAATAAGCCCTTTCAGACTAAGAAATATCACTTCTGTGTTGTGTTGCACCACATACTTTCCTTTTTCTTTTGTTGAACGTCTAAAATGGGCTTTGCTGTCATTTGTCAATCATCTTACAGTCTTAAAGTCACCCAAAAACAGCTTTACAGATGATCCTGCAAAATGTCCATGTACATACAGAGTCACACAGACAGATACTGTAGCCAGACAGAAGCCTGAGGATAGCATAACTCTACTGTGTTGAACCTTATTACTGAACATCATTAGAAAACAGAGAAAATAACTTAAAAGTACATATAATTATTCTAACTCTACAAATGTTACAAACCTCAACAAATGTACATTTGCCGTATTTTCTCTAACAGTGGCCAGTATTCAATTACAAGCTGGGTCTCCAATAACGGCCGGGGCTGTGGTCAACACAAACAAATAAATGCCAGCCCCAAATACCGGCCGGGGGGAAAAAAAGGGTGGATAAACTCCTGGTGCCTGTTATATAATGTGCATGCCAGTTAAATAGTAGTTACCTCAATGTAACTCCAGTTCGATGAGTACGTGCAGAGACCTCTAATGTAGAATATATTCCCACTGCTTTTATTTAATAAAGTCAACAATATACATATATCACCCAATGCCAACTTACACAGAGATGGGAGGGGGATGGAGAAGATGTGATATTGTTTAAATATGGAGATAATGGTGCATATTTCAATACAAGCATACGTCTATGAGTATGCTACCTGCATGCTACAGCTAAGTGGTGCACTGCCATATGTTCTGGGTGGAACTTGTGCACTAAAAGTATTGTTCTGCATGTTAGAGTAAGTGGATTACTGTAATTACTAGTAATGCAGCAACACAAATTTGACAGAGCAAACAGAAGAAGATCAGAAAATAATGCTTTGTACAGAGGGAATTAGAAATAATGGCCTCTCTCTAATATAAGCCTGCTTCCAATAAAGGCCTGGTACCATCTGTGGTTGAGGTAAATAAAGGCCCCGGCCACTATTAGAGAAAATGCAGTACATGAAAAGGAGGATGGAATAATAAAAATAAAGATTGCCATCATGGCTAGAACACTAGTGTGAGGTGGCTGGTGAGCCAGCCACAGTTACCGGTCAGAGTTCAGACTTGGGCAGCTAGGACGGAAGCATGGGCAGGAAATGAGTTGATGGGTGTCTTCGTCGAGCCTTGTGACCTCGCCGAGGCTTCCCCCGCCCATTAAGAGACACAAACATCTGCCTGCCGCCATGCTTCCAGCGGAGGGAGGCATACGTGTTGTAGCCGTTCTCCTCAATACGCTCCTTGAACTTGCAGCTTGGGTTGTATTTCACCTACGAATAAAGATATAAAAGTTAGTATAAGTGAGTTTAGCTAAACTTAATGGCTGACTTCTATTTCTGCTGTACTATACTCAGCCAACTTCCAAGAAGTGAACAAAAGTTAATGGCTGTTGTTCCAGTAAAAGATTTTCCAGGTTTCCAGTTAGTTGTTAATGGGGAGGTTTGTTTTTCTTTCTTAGAGTTTTTCCATCACAAAGTATTTAGCTTGTCTTGAAAATACCACAGTGGAAGTGTTTGGACTTGAAGTAAAGGGTTGGTTCACTCAAATCACAATAAATAAAAAATGTTCTCATCTGTTGGAGGTTTTGAGATATCCATCTCTAAAACTTCTTCTTCATCAACCCAGTACAGTGATGGTCAAGTTTTCATTCGTGCTCCTCAAAACATTGATGAATGACAAGTGAAGTCCCCCAACAGCAAAGCAGCTTTCCAGAAACAGTGTTCTAGTTACTCGGGATAATCCACAGACCTCACAGTTAAGTTTTCGTTGGGATGGATCTCTGAAACCGATCACAATGAGGTCTGTGAAATATTCTGAGTAACTGGGTGGTTGTTACTGGAAATACACATTGCTGTTGAGTTTTTGAATGTCACTCCTTCTTGCATTGAGCAGCATGAACAAATGTCATCATGAAATCTTTGGAACATAAAATTAAAACTCTCTGCATGACCGTGTGAGAAAACAATTCTTTCTGATTTGGGTGAACTGATCCTTTAATGTTAAAAACATAATGTAGATGTGAATAAAAAAGCAACTTTTTAAAGTCTACATCCACGTTAAAATATGTTAAAATCCTCTGTCTTGTCCAGCTTTTAACTCAAGTTACCATCTTGACTAAAGATGTACTGATCTGTAAAGGTAACACAATAGTCAGTACTCAGCAAAGCCACTTTCCATGGGTGGTTACCACTTCTTATCAGATAGTCTTGAGAGTCTTGAAAGATATTGTAGTGACAAGAGATTCTGCTGCATTCCCTTTTCTAGATTATTATCTCATTGCCATAATGAGGCTGTGATAGCATCAAGATGGTATGAGCCTGACGTGATTCACCTGTCTTTTTGTCATTATGGGAGGATTCAGACTTTAGTAAAGGTCTGAGTCCTCGGGTCTATATATGTCCTGTTTACTGTGTAGCTTGCTGAAGGCATCTGTCTTATCACTGCTCGCTGACTGATTGCCTGTCCATGATTTCTCCTCTTCCAAGATGTAAATTCATGAGCTAGACACCACACACCTCAGGTCTGATGTGCGACTGACATTAACAAAGAGGGGTGAATACTTCTGAAAGCTTGCTGTACAAAACAGCAATTGGCAGATGGCACGCAAAGACTTTTAAAGGAGCCCAGCTGGCTCTTTGTCATTGCTGGTTGGGTTTCTTTTCTCTGCTATCTATTTTGACAGTGGAACAAGCCAACTCAAGCTGCAGGTATCATCAACCATGGCCCAGGTGTACAGCCATGATTGATAGCAACACTCTGACCTTTCTCTGGACTTTCCGACAGAAGATTCCTGAGATTTCTCTTCACTTAAGCAGAATCAAACATGTTTGGGTAGGCACTCATTTAAGACCCCTATACATATATACCTCACCCGCACCCCCCTTCCTTTACCAGCCCTCCCATCTTGACCCCGAGAAACAATGTTGCCAGGTTGTATACGCACCGATCCAAAGAGCGTGCCTTTCTTGGACATAGCTAAGTACAGCCCGGTGCTGACAGATTTGATGGCAACAACTCCCACACTGACAGATCGGATTTCCATCAGGCCTGGAAAATAAAAGAGAGAACAAGAGTCTGGGTTAGAAACATCTAGCTTTGGGAGTTTCCCCATCAAAAGCTACTCTATCATTAGCGATTAGGATACCAGACAGCCATATGCTCTGGGGAGAGAGACCAAGACAAGAGAAAACACACATACACACACACACACACACACACACATACACACACACATACACACAAACACACACACACACACACACACACACACACACACACACACACACACACACAACTGGCCCTTAGAGAGCTTCCTTTGTGAGGAGATCAGCCGAGCTCAGAGAATTTAGAACAACAGGATAAGTTGGATCATATCAGAAAGGACAGGAAATTATCATTATTTTCTCATAAAAGATTGAATTGAACAACTTTACAAGTGCACAAGTCTCAGACCTTATCCTGAACTACATAATATCCCTCACACACACACACACACACACACACACACACACACACACACACACACACACACACACACACACACACACACACGCACACACACACACACACACACACACACACACACACACACACCGTGTCTGAGCCTGCACAGTGTCCTGACTCCAGATGTGACACTCCACCCTGATGATGCCCAATGTTGTTTACTGAGGGACACACAACCCGTGTCTGCCACTTGAGCAGCCTCTCTAACTCTCTTCACCCCATGAATAAGCTGGCAAGTTTGTGGGCTAATTGTTTCCTCTGGGCACTGATTGCAAACAAGTCCCATGTGGCTCACTCTTGATCTGGTTTTTGTCTGCATACAAAAATAAAGGCACGCACCCATTGTCATGGCTACGACAGGGAGATGTTTTGGAGATGACCTGAAGGCTTACCGCAGGGTCCTGAATAGGAGCTAATTAAAGGATAAGAAGCTCTCGTTTGGATGACTTTTCACTCGTACCTTAAAAAGCACCCTGATGTGGCCTGCTATCTGATCAGAGCACGAAATCTTCTTTCTACGCCCTTGAAAACTAGGTTTATGCAGCGAAAACATGTCATTTAGGCACTGCTGGATATTTGTGAAAAACAGATTGTTGGCTTTGGACAGACGCTGTAAACACAGCACCAGATCAAGGTGCTGAGGGACAGAGTGACCGAGAGGTGGTAGGAAATGGAGTCATAAAAGCAGCAGTGGACCACCGGCCACCCAACTGACCAACCCCCAGCTGCTTTGGTACAACTGCAAGTCCTGAACAGGGCAGCGACTGAGTTCCTGAACAGTCACGCTGGTTAAAACTGTTCTGCTATGAAAAATAAACGCGCACACAGGTGCTACTCCCCCTGCACTGCCATTTTTCCACCTATTTATTTATGCAATTCCAGGATTTTTGTTCGAAAGGAAGGTAACACTGAATTTGGCGTAAAGGATTGACTTAATGTGTTTGTGGTTGAAATAATAAGTTATATTGATATGTCAGGTATATTATATAGGATTCAAAATGCTTTTTTTCTAATATCGCACATCTGCCTTTAACAACACATCATTTAGTGGACAGCTGCTAACGTGATCATACTACTGCTGCTTGTCTTTTAAGGGCACATCTGAAGGACTCCAAAACTGAAAAACACACATCTGCTGCTCCCATCACGCTAAAAAACACTCATCTACCTCAAACTTCTTTCTTTTTTCTTTTTTTTTTCAGCTTGGAACATCACTAGTCATGCTTACCAAGTGAGATCATCTACTTTAAGCATGGACACAAAGAAGTACAAAGACTAAAAAGAAAAGGAAGGTAAACAAACACAAACTCCTGTTGAGTGTCTTTCTTCTCTGACAGGAACGTGTAAATGAAGCACTCGCTCTGCTCACTTCAGCTGCAGGGAAGTGAGGGAGCGCCTCAGTCGAGTCCATCCAGGTATCAACCCAGCTGCACCCCCATCATTCCTCTGCTGCCTCTGATCCTCCAAGAAAACATTACCACTTTGATGGCAGCCTTCTCTTCTTTTTTTTACGAGCTGTGTTTACAAACACCGGGTGTGCTATGGTGGCACCTGGAGCGTGCAAAAGACTCATAAGCAATTAGCTGAGGCCCGGCTGGTGATTGGAGCGCTGCAAGGATTTATGGGGGATTAGTCCAGGCCAATGAAAACCGCTGGTGCCTGAAAGTGGTGCCAGCAGTATTTGCCATTATTTACTGCTTTGAGTTCCAGGCACAGTAGGTGTGTTGGAAGCATGTTTGTCACATCTAACACATTACAAGGAGTTGGGTGTGAGCAGTCACATTTCCTTTGCTTTAACATGTCAGGTTTAAAACACAGATTTTACTACTAGAAAATAGACTGAAGTGCAGCAAAATATGTTGTTAGATTTACAGAATAACTTCATTTATACGATGAACACCAATAAAAGGGATTTTTCTGGGTCATAGCTGTTGCATTAGGTTTCCAATTTTCATTTTCAACTAACCTCCTATTTCCTATAGCGCATAAAATGTTGTCCTTTTATCTCTTTAGGTCTCATAAGTACCTTACATGTTATTTCATTCATATGTGCTGGTGTAGCAGCCAGCAGGTATAAAAGATCTGAGGACATGAAACAGGGATTTCACATTGTTTCGAGGAATCACTTGGGCTCTGGACGCTTGACCACACATCAATAAAGGCCAGTTAGATCCATATAACTCACAGTCCCCGCTTTGAAAAGTCACGCCATTGTGTGCAAAGCCTGAGAAATCAGAGAGAGGTATTTCAAGCTATTAGAGGGGTTTCCTAACTGCTCAAATCACTGCACTGGAAGGCTTTATGCTGAGTTTAGGTTTCAGATGTGCAGAAATTTACTGTCATGTTGATACATTTTCATTTTGAATATTTATTATAAAGCTCTTTTAAAAGCTGTTCCGAGATTTGATTGATTTTTCAGAAAACCCTTAAACAATGCAACATATCACGATTGGACGCTCATGTCCCTATAGCCCATGTAAGACCAACTAAAATGTAGATCCTCTGTGCCATATAACATATTTTAAGTGCTGTTTAGTGCAGTTATCACTCATATCACATATGCTTTGGTGTCAATTAAGAACCAATTTTATTTAAACAGACAGGCAAGAATATGTAGTTTGCTTGCATTTTAAAATTCGTATTCTACTCTCTTTATACTTTAATTTGATATAAAATTAAAGTATTTGAAAATTGTAAATAATTTTCATTCAAGAGATGTTTTAGATCTTTTGAACAATATCAGAATAAGAAAGAAGAAAGAGTAAATAATGGAGACAAATTAACTCTTTGTTCTTGAGTTGCATTGGAAACTGAGGGTCACTTCTTCGCCGTGTTCTGCTGAGCAAGTATCAACTGATGGCCCTATTGAGCTCATGAAAAAGGTGCTTTTGGCTTCCCACTTGCAATTGGCAAGATCTCTTAACCTTTGACATGTTTTGGCTGGGACTGTCAATAAGCTCAAGCTGCCATTACAAGCAAATCCTGCACTATACATGTCTAGTCAACTGTGGACTTGCTATTTATTTCTCCTCTATGGGATTTTTAAAAGCAGAGAAAAAGTCTTTTACCCAGTCTTTTTTTTTACTCTTTCTTTTCTTTCCGTGGCCCATTTTTTGGACGTTAGCCCATCGTCAGATCATTCAAGCCTTTTCTGACCTTGGAAAAAAAAGGCAGAAAGGAAAGAGAGAGACACTCTCACGGGGTTCCCTTTTGTCAGACTCATGGTATGGGGGAGGAGGAGGGAACGGGTACAGGGTGAAGGTGCTGGTTTTAAGATGGGGTTTTCAGTGGTGGGGGCAGGTGCTTCCAATGGCTGCTCCCCCCCAATAAGTCTTTGTTACTCACCTGAGAGGTGAAGAGCTAGACAAGATCTTATTAATGACCAAGGGTTTTGAATAGGGCTCTGCAAAGTGTGGAAAAATGGTTCCTTCCATCACAAATTTAAAGCAGAAAACAGTGAAAGACTGAGCAAAGAGAGAGTGAGAAAAATAGATTTTTCTGCCCCTTTCCTCCTGTCTTCTTTTTGTTCCTTTCCCAGGTCTTTAATTTCTTGGGTTGCCCCCTTGAGCAGCCCTCCATGGCTCAGTGCTTGACCAGAGCAGAGCCTGGGAATCTTGGAGTTCCCGCTGTGCTCCTGCTCTTGATTGACATACCTTTTCAATTATTTCACAGTTTGCTTGCTTTTTAAACGAAGAGGGCCCTGTTGTTTTTTTCCTTCTGCCCTCCTTTTCAAAACACAAGCTTTTCATGTCGGGTCTGGGCTGCCGGGCCTAATGGCTGTGACCAGCACCTTTGATCTGCCATGACCCCCTCGAAGGGTCTGGTACTGGGCGAAGCAGCCGCCTGTGTGTATCAACTCAGACAAAGGCTGCATCACTCACTATTGCTTTAAACACCTTGAGAGATTACCATGAGAACAGGCACTGTACTGGAGGCCTTCACAGGTGGTGTGATATGGAAACTTGCGCATTAACCCTTTAATGTACAGTAAAATACCAACCAATGATTAGCAAGGGCTTGTTGAGAAGGATGGTTTTGTTCAGTTCATTTCAGAAGGAAATGTTTAACCTGCATACAACTTACATTGTCACCAAATTACAATCATATTCTACTATATTTCAAACAACTAGACATTAAATTAAGCATTTCATATGCTTTTAAATGCTTAAGTTGCAACAAGCCAACATTATAGCTTCAAATGTTGCTGGTGCTGATGGAGCATTTACAAAACCTTTGCGGTCTAACACCTTTCTGTCTCTCACGCATGTCCTCCATCTTTCCTTTGGAGTTCTGCTTCAGTATGCCCCATATGAAGTGATTGATGGATCTTCTAACAGTGTCTGAAAACTGCTTGCCGATGGTGGAATCAGTGTCTGACCATTTTTGAAACTTTAGGAGTCAGATTAGCAGCAATTAATCAGAGGTACGAAGGAGTGGAAGCAATCAGGGTTTGACATTCTCTATTTAGCGTACTTTTGTCACTTGTTGTATGTATAACTTGAGAAGAGACTGTTCAAAATGATGCATTGTAATCACCAGAGGTACAATTAATTGTGTTGAGAGTTCCTTGAGAAATACTGTGAGGGAAGTGGGATGCAGTAAGGAGAAGGCTATGATGGAAGTTTTTTCCTACTTTTCAAAGTGGCCCTTTTGCCCTTATGTGCTCTCATATGACCTAGTTTGTTTTAATCATACTGAGGCTTTCAAATGTACGACAACAAACCAAAGCCAACAAACAACTTGAATTTAGACCACATATAAAACCCACCAGAAATGCCTGTTTGCATGTGATTTTTCTGAATATTCTCATGTTTCACATAAAAAGAGGGAAAAAAGTTATTTGGGTCAGTTTTACCTGCAGATTTAAAGGCAGCCAAATAAAACATAAACGATTGCGCACTGCCCTTTCATTTAGGCAGTAAAACACAATCAGAGGGCAGAGGTCATTGTTCACGCCCTGACAACATAATATTTAGCCACCAAAAAAAGTGTGATCATGACACTGTATGTGGTGACTGATTAAATCAAAGGCAAAAAGGTGTGTCAGAATTACTGCTTCTGTTGCAATGGCTGAGGTCACACTGAACATATAGATGATAAACGCTTAGTGCTCCTTCTTTTTCAAACATCCTGTGAAAGATATACTGTCACTGTTGGTTCCATTGACTTTAGATTGGGTCTGAAACTCGTGCATGCCTGTTACCTTCCTCATACTTTATGTTAATGAAAGAAAAACACTTTATATTGATTGGTGGGTGACAGATGAAGGAATGTCTTGACAGGAGCCTCATATACTGAGAGCCTGATATGTCTGCTGTGTGGCACGTGATAGTGGGTCAGTGATGATCTCACTGCGGTAAGTGGCTGATATGAAAACTGATCTCCAATTTTCTGTGAAATATGACAGTGCTGCTGAGACGGAAAGAGATCGTTTACAGGGAAGACAGTGTGCTGGTGTGCTTAAATAGTTTGCAGTTTAAATATTATTGTGTAGTTTTATCCCTTATAAATGAAATTTTAAATCATTTCTAGTGTTTGTTGTGAAGGTAAACTCATGCTCTAAAAGTGACAGTTGAGCTACAGCTACCTACTTTTACTTTAAGGTGGCTCTGAATGTTTAAGGTTTACAAGTTTGATTGGGGCTAAGTGCACCATCACCAGAATGAAAAATAGCAGCATTTTTATGTTTGCAGAAGGTATACGGACAGTCTTTTTGCATTATCCCTTTGCCCTCCCATCCGTACGGGTGAGCATATGACAGGGCAGATCAGGAAAGCACAGACAGAACCAGCACAAATCAGCCCAACCACACACACACACACACACACACACACACACACACACACACACACGCATGCACGCACACACACACACACACACACACACACACACACACACACACACACACACACAATCACACACAAATTGAGTGAAGCACTAGAGTAAACACAGTCCTGATGAACCATGACTGTAGTGGTTGACTGAGAATGTCTTTTGGTGGGGTATACTTTATCGACCAAACTTTTGACCTCTGGGAGAAATCCATCAAGTGCACAGAGCCCTTGATTAGCAGATGATGTGGAATCCCACTAAAGGAGTCAGTAGACTTGTTGGTAATAAACAGTGTCTATTCTGATATGTGGTCTAATGCAAATCAATACACATCAACTGATGGCTAACAGATGGGAACACTGGGAAAACATAAAACATAAAAAAACCCAGAATATTCCTTTAAAGAAGTAATTCATATTATATTTTCTTTGTTGCATACTAGCTAACTCCTGCACCAGGTTGTGTTTCATCTCCTGAAGCCACACAAGCCACGGTCTTTGGGATTTACTCGAGTTGGTTGCTCGCCAGGTTGTCAGTGTAATAAGATACAGTTTTTCAAATGTTTGCTGTAGTTTGATTGATAGTAAAAAAAATACTGTTCATATCATAAAAATCAACAACAACAAAAAAAACCAAGACAAGACATATTATAGTCTCGCTATCAGTGAACACTATAGTATCTGCAGACACTCAAGACTATCTTCATCAAGATAAGAGATAAGATATACTTTGATGTATTCTATAGAACAATTTGGTGAGCAACAGAATCAACAGAATGATTTCCAAGAAAAACAGATGTCATATAACTGAAAACTGTTTGATCTTGAAGCACTGTAGTTTATGGACTTGATGAACTTAAGTGAAAAACACATATGCACAACACACAACATAAATGATCTGCAAGGAACTCCACTACACATAATAGAATTATTTATCATCACTAAATCACAAACAGCATGAAATCATGTGACACCGCTCTTCAGACTGAAACTTCATTTGGCCACACCCAAATGAGTGATGTCACAGCAGTTGTTTTACATCTGCTTTTTAAAGGCATCATTCCTGCTTTGATATCACTGATTGGGTTGCCACAGTGATTTTATGCCCAGTAATGATTTGTTCTTAACACATACTAACATTATGAAATGAAGTCTTTGGATCATATTATTGTGTATTATTATTATCATATTGTCTGTGCCCAGACAGGATAACACTTACATCACTGTACATTAAATGCAGTTGTACTGTACATTGTACTTCCTTACTATTTGAGGTTTACTGTCATTGTAACGTATTGCCATCATTTGACATTTCTTTCAAGTTAGAATATATTATTTCCATCACTGAATGTTCTTCAGCTCTCTAAAAGTGAGTTGGAGTTGCTAATTAACCTATAAATTAATGGCCCCTTTTAACAAGAAAACCACCAAAAATATGCAATTCAATTCATTCTTTACCCTGTTTTTTGTTTGTGGGGGCATTAAGGTGCACCTAACATATTGGTAATGGTCAGAGGAAACTATGTTGATTAAAGTGAAGGTAAACTGACTTGGTTAAAGTAGGAGAGTGGATGTAGAGGGAGAAAAGTGGAGGCTTTGCTACACTTTCATTAATAAAACACCATGGTTGAGTCACTGTCCACAATGTTTCACACACATAGTGATGACATGATGACATTTATTTTTGTTTGAATAAGTGTGATCAGGCACAATATGATGCAATACCCTGGTTGATTTAATGGACCAACCAGTGCTGGACAGCAATATAAAATTTACAGTCTCATTAACAGAGGCTGTGACTGCCACTCTGAGAGTTCTACTGTTCCAGCAGACGATTTGTGCTTTGGTCTATGTGTGTGTGTTGTGTGTGTGTTGTGTGCAATGGTATGTGTCTGTGTGTGAGTGGCTCTTTGTTGCAGAGCAGAGCAGCTGTCGGTCTACAGGCAGCACCTCCCTCCCGTCCTTCATACTGTACCTGTCTTTCTCTCTTTCCTCCTGTCTCCCATCTGCCAGCCTGCTTGCTTTTCATTGCCCGTCTGTCCCTCACTCCACTATAGCTCTGTCCTATACTTGGTCTCTCTCTGTCTCTCACAGTCTGGTTCTTTCCCTGCCTGGGTCACCCCCTCCTCTCCCTCCCTACCGGCTTGTCTGCTCTGGGTCTCCGGACATGCATCATACCTATTAACTCTCACAGGACTGGGATGATTTATTCACTTCTTGCCAAAGCTATGAGATATGTCAGCTCTGAAAACACACACACAAGAAAAAGACTGAAAGGGTGACTTAGGCAGACACTGATTGCACTCAGGTTTTTAAAATATTTTTTGCGATAGAAGAAAGAAGATTAAAAACAAGGTATGAAGGTTAAGAAAAAGTCTAAGTAAGTGAATGAACTGACCAGCCATCACTCTGATCAGCCACCATGTATTAGACAGAGCGACACGACCAAGCCAACATGACGAGTAACCTGGCTCTGAGATCTGATTCTGTTCCTCAAATGAACTCAGACTGTCTGGAAGCCTGAACTGTGTTTTTTTTTTCTAATTTAGCTCATGGACAGTCAACTCATGTTTGCTTTGATCAAATACAAATTTAAACACACATAATTTAAATAACAGAAAAGGAAATAAGAAACAGGGTTATTTTTGCACCCTCTTTTTTCTTTATTACACACTTGAACTTTCACATGCTGTCACTCTCTAAACCGCTCTGTACACACAGTGTGCATGTGTGTGGTCATTTGAATATAACTTTTCTCGTCACCTTGAGGATGTAGGACACAGGAATATTGGTCTGCATGCATGCGTTGTCTTTGTGCGTTTTTTTACACGACACGACATGTGACCCGCCCAGTCAAAAAATAAGGACCATGGATAGAAAGGATGGGAAGAAAGGAGAGAAAAGACTGGCAGAGGGCTGGTCTTGCCCATGTATCGCTTGCCGTTCCCACATTCCATTAAAATCTCTGGAGGGATGAGAGTGCAGATGAAACTGATAACATTATTTCCCCCTGTCTTTTTAATCAGTCAGTGTACACATCCAGCACCTTTTGTTCAGCAAATGGTTCTTGTTATTATTAATTAAACCAATAATAACATCTCTTTGGAGATACTGTAGTGTGAAAGGCATTCGGTACAGTATACAGTAGTCTCAGGGACACCAATCTCTTCCATTACTAAATGACAAAATGACATTGATAAAGAACTATGGTACAAATTATGAAAGGAATCTGGAATCAATTTGAGAGACTTTTACAATAAGTGCATGCTCTCAAAGTTGTATACAGGCTGGTCTTCTGCCTGTCCCCCTGCCTGCCAGACTGAGCCACTGAGGGAGGTGTAAAGCAGTAAATCTACTTCTCTACAAGGCCCTGGCCTAGAGTTTTTTGAGCCTGTGAACAAGCCACATGGTGGTGATCTGCTGAAAGCTGACTCCCACACTCCGTCGGCCCAAGCCCCGGCCGCAAGGGGTGACATTCTCTCACACACAATCCATGGGCTGGTCCTCTTTCAGGACTCGCACTCGGCCCTGTTACCCCCACCCTTTCATACGGTGCTGCTGGGAGAAGTACTCCAGGGATTAGCCCAGCCAGGTCTTTCAAAGGCCATTAGAGCAAATTACAGGTATCCTGTTACCAAAACGCTGGGACAGGCCAGGTGAGGGGCGCAGAGGCCAGGCAGGAGAGCAGGGGTCAGCTTGGGACAAAAAGACAAGGCCACCCTGGGCCCCACTCTATCGGAGTGTCTCCCTGGCTCCACAAACTGGTAGACCTGCATCTATGAATGGCTCACTTGATGGGACCTCAGAGACATTGTCTCACCACCGTAACTTTAGCCTTTTTTTTCTTAGTAAACCCCCCACCTCCACACCTCACTCTCCCCACCCTGGTTTTCTTGTCTTTCGATGGATGTGGGCATGACTTTGCCCAGATAAATTATTGCACAGAAGTGCTACAAAACAGTAGAACAATTAAGTAAAATATGATGCACAGCTCTAACTGCAATGCATCAGTTGATGCCCACCTCTAGACCTTGGTGTTGTGAGTTTGACCTAAATGTTCAATCATGTAGCTATACTAAATGCAGCAGACAAAGCCCTGCCTTAAGCCAAAGATTTAATTGGAATTACATTAACCATTCCTTCTTCAAGCCTACATTTAAACTGTAATGACAACCACACAGCCATTAATGTGTGTTCTGTCAATGTATCAGTATGCTGCAGGCATCATAAGACTGATGCAGTTGATAACGTTTTGGAGATGGCCACAGGGAGTTCCGCATCCTGCCATTTTCTCTAGACTACTCACACACACACACACACACACACACACACACACACACACACACACACACACACACACACACACACACACACACACACACACACACACACACACACACACACACACACACACACACATTCACTTGCACACATGCCTCTTGGCAACTTGTGCAGGCCACACAAATACACAAATATGCCTCACTCTATCCCGACTGGTGGATGACAATCTAGTGGAGGAGTTGCGGAAGTGTTTCATTAGCCAATTACCGTTGGTAGATAAAGCCTGCGTTCCCACAGTCCACAAGGCCGGGGGTCAAATGTGACCAATTACCCTCCATCTCCTCACAGGACAGATTAGTTTCTCTGATTTATCCCTAGACAGACTTGCCCAGTACTCAAGAATCACCATCCACATCTGGAGATATCTGTGTGGGGAGGCAGTTGTGTGTGTGTGGTTGAACAAAAACACTGCTTTTACAGTCAATGATACAGTGGAAAGAGGAAGGTATAGTGAAAGACAAAGACAAAGCTCTTACAAAATCTCAATTATACTAAGACCACTAGGAGTTTAAAGTTGAGGTCAGCACTGAAATCTCTTCTACTACACACATACATTCCCCATTAGGCAGTAATTAGTGTACCTGCATGTCCTGTCAGTATGCACTCCATGGTACATAGCACTAATTTCCTTGGGCACGCTAAGCTGTGATTGTATGTAATGGATCATCAATCAGTTCATTAAGAACCTCCAGGATGCTGAATCAAAGGGCAAAGACCCTCCACCGATCAAACCCCAAATTTATGAGCATGGTGGGGGCAAGCAAGCCTAAAAAGGTAACACTAGAGGACAACCCGCGGGGGTGGGTGAGTGGTGGAGGACTGGTGTAGTGACGCTAAGGAATAGCAGAGGTGAAAAAGGTTAACGAAGCCCACAGTGTGCGTCCTGCTTGGTTGTCTGTGCCTGTGTGGTACTGAGGGGCCACAATCTTACCGACAAGAGGCCTTTTCCTTTAATCAAGGAGGGAGAGCGGAGAGGGCAAACTGCCTCCAAATCATGCATCACATCCATAACAAGCGAACGGCAAGCTATCAAAGGCTTCACAGATAGTTAAGAGCAGATCTGCCCGCCGAGAGCTTTGTGACTCACGGCTTCTGCAGTTTCCTGCGCTTTGGTACCCAGGGAGAGGCAGGCAGGATAGTGGGATCCACATTATACTGAGGTCTTTCCTCTTTGCCACTAAATTGCAGTAAGCTGTTGTGTTGCATCTGTGACTGGTTTGGTTGGCTGTCCAGACCAGACTTAGCCACTCTGAGTGGAAACATAATCAAGAGAAAAACAAAGGCCTTGTTTACAGTTTCCTATGCTCATCTTCACTGAGATCTCGATAGAACACTCTTCACCCAGTTAAGACGAGCAGTCACCCATGAACAAAACCAATATTCTCTGTTTTAACCAGAGTGAATTTACACTGGCCAATACTTCAAAAGATTATCTTTAGAAGCTATTAATGCCTCATGACTCCAATAAAAAAAACTTGAAATAACAAGTTTCAAGCTTGTAAAGCGCGTTCATGTCAATATCCAAATCGCAATTACACCTGGTAAATTCGGATTTATCACCGATATATCCAATTTTGCAGCACGGATGTCTCAAATTGGCCAAATTCCCTTGTCAAAGAAAATGAAACCCAAATTAAATGGACATAGTGTCATATTGTCAGTGCATGATACTTTTTAACACTAACATGACCAATTCTGTGATCATGAAACTGTCTTAATTTGTTGGATGAAGTCAATAATGACAAGTCATAAAGAGGTGAATCGTTCCCATTATCCATTCAACATTCACTTTGCCTCTTCATGTTATTGACTGGTGTGTTATGGTATAATTGTTTTACTTTTGTTCACAGGACTTTGTCAATCATGTTGGGTCCTTTAGCTTTTTTGGAAGACTTTAGAAGTTTACTGTTTTTCTCTCCTAGTTTCATATTCAACAGCAGATCCGATTCAGTTTGGAGAGTACTGCCAACTACAAGTGCGTGCATGTGTGGCTCAGGTGTGCAGCGAGGTTACAGTGAGTGAGCACCAGGACACAGAATATTCTCTGTGGCCTGAGCTTGCCCCATATTTACATTATTAAAATGAGATGGGAATACAGGGAGGTGACAGAAGGCACAAGAGCGAAATCAGGGCTCTGTCAGAGCTGTCACTTGCTCCACTGGCCAAAGGGCCCTGACCTCAATCCTATCCACTGCAGGGGAGGAGAAGGGGAAATGGAGACAGCAGGATAGAGAGAGAGATGGTGATAGGTAGAAAGTGGCAGACAGACAAAAAGAAGGAGACAAGTAGATGATAGTGAATGATATGAGCATACAAACATACATAGAGGGTTATACAAGAGGTTTACATCAAAGCAACCTCTGTGAACCCTGTGAAGGTGAAAGAGTTTAAATGTTATGTTATTGATCACTGCAGACTTAAAGCAGCAGAGGTGTCAGTCCACCTTTAATATGAAAACTTGAGTCATCCAAAATTATATGTAAAGTTATCTGTCTAGAGGCAAGGTCATGTATGAATCTTTATGTCCACTTTCTTATTGTCTGAGAAACAAAAATTAGCATGAGAGTAAAAAGTGATCTCAACAATATCACTGCAATGCTTCGTGCCACCCTCCGCGTTCTAATGAGGAGCATGGCCTTCCAGACAGGGAAAACACCCATGTGCACAAGTCAGAACGCATGCAACTGAATTGAGTGCAAGGTAAGGTCTGGTTCATATTAGCCATTAGGGAGAGGAAACGCACATCTTTTTCAGTTTAGGGTCCACTTCATGCTCCTGCAATGGCACAAGCATAAACACAGGCCCATGCATTCTAAACGTACGCACACATTCAAAGAACTCTGACACGATACTCACATCCTGCTCGCATTCGTTTAGTGAAATAGCCTTAGAGATAAAAAGCAGGTACGGGTGGATGTGTGTAATGCAGTTCAGAGAAGAAGCTGTATGGTTTCAACCTGTTGGTATGCACGGACCTGCACTGGAGTTGCTGTTTTTAGCCAGCCACATTTGCATCAATTATCTTACTTCTACCTTCAGGAAACGCGTTTGCTAAATGGTTATTCAGTCCAGATAATGACTTCTCTGCTTCTCTCTTAAAGGCACAAGAACTACAGCATGGAGGCTGTTAACGTAGCAGAACAAAACGCTTTCAGATTGTTCAAATTTCATCAAAATCCAACATTACTCATGTCTGAGTTGTGTTACATAAATTTAATTTGAAAAATCCAGTTTACGGTTCAATCTGAGATAGATGTACCCTGTTTTCACCTAATCGTCAGCCCATATGGTTTGCATTTTTAAGTTGCCACCCATTTTCTAGATTGTGCACGGTCCATATTCAAATGTGAACTCTGAACTCTGCTGGTATATGGACTACAACTGGAATGCAGATCATGTGAGTGCTCCAATCCCAGACTGGGGGTTTAAAGATTCGAATTTAAGAGTTTGTTATATTTACGAGTTATACATTTCAACAGTGTCAGCTTCTGTATGATTATGATTGACTCTTTGAACTGTATATTCTCAGTGCTATATTCTACGATGATGATGCAATATCTGCTTAATAAGAAATGTTGGATCATCACAAGATTTTCTGTGCTTATTAACTGAACAGATCAGAGTGATCAGACAATTATTGTAAATATCTAATTTCCAGAAATGAGTGATGCAGCACCATTTCTTTACAGAGGTGCCATGACTTAATGGATTTCCAGGCATTGCACTTGGATTTTTATTACTTAATTGCCAGAGTTGTTTGTGGCTAAGAGAGAGACAGATTAAAGTCTATTCAAACACCATGAAGCTTCCATGTGCTCCTGCAGCTTACGGTTTCACAGACAAAGGGCAGGGAGTTCCAGATATACCTGAGTGTCACCAGTGAGAAATACTGACATGCCTGATTTTACTGACTCTTAGTAGTTCCTTTATGATCTGGACCAAATCATACTGTGGGGGATATCTGTCTTTAGGGCAACAGGTGCATTGCATTCCTGCTATTATTGCTTCCCAGTCCCAGGCTCCTTGTGATTTTAGGTTAAATTTGTAAACCTTTAAACTCCTGTAGCCAGTCAGCCGTAGCTGTATTTAGGGATGCCAAGTTGTTTCTTTTTTCCCCTGTCTACAGCAGGGGTTCTCTTTCAGCTTCTTTATTCCTGGGCCAGTGGTTAAATGCCTTCCAAGACATGATGTCTGGCTCAGTTTGAGCAGGGAGGTGAGAGGCTTTATTGGAAGGGTCAAAACAAAACCATTAATCTGTCTTGGTCTATCTAAGGTTGAGGCAAGACCTGTCACCCCTGACTCAATGGGCTGATTGCGTCAGTGTGTGTGTGTGTGTGTGTGTGTGTGTGTGTGCGTGTGTGCGCGTGTGTGTGTGTGTGTGTGTGCGTGTGTATGGTCCGAGATGTGATGTGTGAGCTGCTCCTTGGTGAGTATTTCCTTTGGCAAATGATTTCAAACGTTGTGTTGCATGAGTAAGACTAGCTGGCCGACTGTTCCCAGATGATCTAATTAATACTTATTTTACACCTTTCACAAAAAAGCACATTTAGTAATAACTGCGCTAATGTCCTGTTATTAAGGAAAAGGCCAAACTCTTCATTCCCATTTTAAAAACGTACTGCTTGGCTAAGGCCCTTTGCAATATTGCATTGCCATACTGTAATTAATTGTGGCTCGTTACAATGATGTATAAAGCACCTAAATCATTGGCAGAGTAGTTTTTGGACGGCAACAGATAGTCTGCTCAGGGGAAAATGATGGAATATAGATGCAAGTATAATGGTTATTTTCTCTGGCTCACGGAATATTTTAAGTGTTAGACCACAGTCCTGCTGTATTACACTCTTAAATTGCTTTATGATGTTCACACTATTTTATCCTGCAAGAATTTAGAAACTGATATATTTAAACATTGTATTCAGAGTCTGTCTTGGGTGTTATTTACAAGCTTTTCAGAGCATCAGTGCGAATCAATTGCTTTAAGGTCCAAGTAGCTGGTTACTGGCACTGTGAAGTCCTCTCTTTTGTGTTCCCTTCACACCCACAGGATGTCCAGAGCTGTGGGATGTTATAAAAGAATTGGCTGCTGGAGCCAAAGTCAGACTCTATAAACCTGCTGATGAACCCAGTAAATCCCAGAGAGGAGCTGGAGCCAGACTGGTAAAGGTTGTTAGCTACTAATTGCTACATTTCTAGAGCCCATTCATGATATCAAACCCTGGTGGCAGAAACCAGGGATGCTTGGCTAATTAGAGTGACACTGACACTCTTGTCCTGCAATGTTCCCAGGACAGTGTGTGTGTGTGTGTGTGTGTGTGTGTGTGTGTGTGTGTGTGTGTGTGTGTGTGTGTGTGTGTGTGTGTGTGTGTGTGTGTGTGTGTGTGTGTGTGTGTGTGTGTGTGTGTGTGTGTGTGTGTGTGTGTGTGTGTGTGTGTCTGTCTGTTACTGCGTGGGGTTTAAGATGCATGTTCAACATGCATGCGCACACCTGTGATGTTTTATTTAGCTTTTGACCTCTTCATACCAGGAACAGCTGGCAAAGGGTCAATTTTCATTTGTCTCCCACAGGCTAAGGCCACTGTCCTTATTGAGGGGATAATAAATGCACGATTCGTGGGATTTTACCCTCCTGCTGGCATCCAAAATGTCCACGAATGCCCTCTCAGTTGAGACGACCCAGAGGAAACCTTACATAATGCCTAATGAGCAACGGGAAACGCTCCAGCACTCCTCCAGCCTTTAATTTCCACCTCAATACTGAGCAGAGCACGCCCCAGCCCTTCTCCTAGCCTCATTAACATGTGTATTCTCCCGATTCAAAACACCAAAGCACTTCCTTCGGCCAGGTGCTTCCCTCTTTAGCCCCTCCAGCCCTGGTGCTGTTGATCCAGTCACACATCCCTGTCTGAGCTCTACCAGAATTAATGGTGAGTCATGATCAGGATGTAGAAAGGCCAGGACAGAATAAACTTTCTTGCACCTTTAAAATGGCAGACAGCGCAGAACAGGCATTTTGTAATGTCTGCCACTTTGGCATGTGAATGCCATTGTCCCAAAACTGGGGCCTAAAGATATAACATGAGCTGTTGATGGAGAATTGGTTTTGCAAGGTCTGATTTTATGTTAATGTGAATAAAAGAATGTCCATATGGAAAGCTCCCAAATATATTTACAAATAGAAATATACACTCACTTGTCAGATCTATAGTTACATCTAGATAAGATGAATGTAGTGTACAATAAAACAGTCCTGCAATAAGTGCTACCTTCCTGAAGGTTATAATGTCCAGGTTTTATTTGATCTGTGCTAATTTATTTTATGGTCATTTTGGAGGCAAAAAAAGTCTTCTATATGTGTCTTCTGTTTTAGTTTATTATGGTGGCCAGTACTAAAACAAATGGTTAAACATGTTTGAAAATACACTTATTGGCTCGATTTATCTTTTTTATTCAATATGAATAGCAGTTCGGTTAGCTTAGCTTACCATTAAGGCTGTCAAAGTTTTTTTTCTGCCTTAGAGCATCTGTAAAGCTTATTTTTGGAGTCTTCACTCATTTCCTTTTCACAGTGAACACAAGTCTTAAGGAAGTCACTGCACCCAGCCAAGAAACAGTCCCACACAAAACCGAAGAAAAAACAAATTTTATACTTTTTTCCAGATTAAACAAAAGATACAATGTGTTATTTGGTGAACTTTAGAGGTGTTGTTAGTTTAATTTTGTGACCTTGTGAGCCAGGCTTGCTATTTCCAGCCTTTATGCTAAACTAAGCTAGCCCTGACATGAAAGTGTTATTGATATTCTCATCTATCAATAATCTAACTATCATATGGATAAGCATATTCTTCAAAATGTCAAACTGTTCCTTTAACAAGAGCCTTTGCGAGTATTTTACTGACTCATCCTAAGTGGAAAATAATGATAATTTGCTTAAGACTGCACTAGAGGGAGTTTACAAGAAGGATATACTGATCCATGTTGCACACCCTAGCACATATGTTTGTCACAAAAAAACTAATTGAAATGATCCTAATCAAAAAATGTTTTTTATTACTATCGGCCAAAATACCATTTACCTATTTTTAACACTCATTATTGATATTGGTATCAGTTCATACATTGCATGTAACCATTAGAGAGCAAGTTCTATATTTAAATGCAAGAATGGTGAGCTCCGATATTCCCATAAAATAATAAAACAGTTTTATTTTCAACAAAATAATAATTATCTTTAATTAAAGCTACAAATCAACCAATTAATCCAGAATGAATCAGGCGCAGGATATCACACTAAAAATGTACAAAAATGTACATAGTTCTTGCTATCAGCTTAATTTTTCTACGTATTCTCATCCCTGCCAATGCTGTCAAACTGGTCACACCTTTTAGGTGGATAAAGTCATCTGTCTGCAGCACTCGTTGTGTCTTTTCCAATTTTCGAATTCTCCTCGGTGAGTGACAGTTTCCCCTGTCTACAACAAGTTTGAATAATTTCCACAACATTTTTCAGTGGGGTGGAAGATTTTCTTCCCGTGGGCCCCATCCAACTCAAATACACTCATGAACTCGGAAAACTCTCACATCAAACAGCGAGATGTTGCACACCAAGGGAAATTTGGTAAACGCAACACACCCTGGCTGTGAGAGCTACACGGCTGTAGAGGCAGAATAGAGTCTGGCCGCGGTGACTTCTGCGATTATAGCGGTGTGGTGAGGTGACCTTATTTCCTAAGGGTGAATGGGCTGTCACTACCTGGAGGCTGCACAAGTGTTTGATGCCTTCAGCCACACACCCAAAATTTAACAGTCCATCCTTTAAAATGGGCTGAAAAAAAAAATATATATGCAGAGCAGCATGCCAACAAGAAGACCTAAGAATTTGTAAAGCGGAATAGAAAGAGGCGAATAAACAGAACACAGGTTTGTAATTAAAGCTGTAAAATTGCAATTACTCTACATGTGTTAACTGAATTTGACTTAAGTGACTGCGTATCAAGCACTTTATTCTGTACTGTATTCCATTTACGGTTCTACTTAACCTCATGATATGCTGTCGCAATTGATCATGAAACGGTTGCTGGGTGTGCCCGCACAGCTGTTGTGCTGTAGTACTGTCTAATTAGCGGTCTATGACCGATGACCCAGGACAGGATATGATGCGTACCTGCCTCTGGAGCTTTTGTAAACACATGGGTGTGTTTTTCCCCTCAATCATTTTCTACTTTACCATAGGTCAAAAGAAAAACATGCCGAGGCCCTCCTCTTCGGTCCCTCAAAGTTATGTACTTTGTCTCTTCTTGTGGCTATTTCAATGAGCTATTTTTAGTAGCTTCTATGATTAAGTGGTTTGTAGTGATAGGTGTATCTATATTTAGAGCCTTTAGTGTCACAGACTGTAGTCAAATGATAATATCGTTGTTTATCTTGTCTGATTTCTATCTCTCTGGTTTGATTAACAAACGCTTTAAAGGACCGATAAGCTGTATTCCGATAACAAACTTCAGGAACAGATACCTGACACCCAAGTGTTTATGTCTGTGTGTTTGAATGTGTATTTGAGCATATTTGTGTGTTACATTTTTCTTGGAACACTTTAGACATGTTATTCATATCGGTTGAGCCAGTCCTGTGTTTGCTGATGAAAGTTCAGAATTTTGAAAAAAAGAGACTCAGTATCTTTAGTCCTTTAGTAACAATTGGAAAGGGCATTTTAATAACTTCTGTGCAATATTGTTGCAGGTAATACAAATAGCTCATAATTCTCATAATCTAAAACTCAAGACCAATTGACAAACATTCACTCACTCGCTCACTGTTTTGCATTTTTCTCTACCTTCAAAGCTGTCCACAATCCCTCTAAGTCAGATTTTCTCCCTCTCACCTCTTCCTTCAGCTGTTCCATGCCACTGTTCCACTGGGATTGATACAATATTTTCCAACGTCAATTAGCAGAGAGAGCCTGTTGACTAATTCCGACTGTTTTTGCACCTGAGAGGGAGTTGGGAGTTGGGGCTGGAAAAACTGAGTGGGGTGGAGGTAAGGGTTGGGGCTGGGTGTAGCAGGCAGAGCTGTCAGGGCAATATAGCTGTGTCGACAAGAGTGTAAGGGCAACACAGAGGACAGAGGAGGGGTCGGCCAGACTGCTGGGCATTCAGGCTGAGGACAGTCCTGACTGACCTGAGCTGCAGTAGGTTAAACTGTGCTTGGTAGTGCTTCATCTTGCACAAGCAAAAACAGTGTCTGTGCATGCGTCTGTTGTATGTCTGAATTTGTGTGAACAAACATTCAAGCATGTTTTTGTGATTCTTTACTTCAGTTTTGAGTTTCACACAAAGGAGACCTTTTAAAAATATCGATAAAAGGAGATTTGTCCTCTTTTCTGTGTGGGCGTTATGTTGATGTTGCAGTCTAGTATCTGTGTCACTGCTCCTGTCATTAAATATGTACAACTTCCTGCTAGTCCTCCCACTCTCTTCTATAGCGTGGCCACCGTATCTGTATCAAGAAATTCTCTGGTTCAGGAGGCTTTAAGTCTGATATGATGGTAATAATGGTAGCCTCACACAGAAACAGAGTGAGACCTCAAAATGGTCTTAAAATAGATCTGTCTCATTGTGAGGCGCTACCACAGACTGACCACAAAGTATATTTTGTTCAATTTAAGGCTAAGCCTACATGACCACTAGCTTGGCACTGTGCTCAGCTCAGGGTGCAGGTACACATCCTCGCGCTGTGTGAGCACAGAGAGAATCGTTCTTTCCACCAAAGGAAATGAGAAGATGATGGCTGAAGTATATGAGGACATTACATGTAAGAGGACTGCGCTTTTTCATAGAGAGCCAATGCACCTAAGCATTAATGACATGACCATGGCAAGAAAAGGCATGAATTTCACAGTCCTCGGGCATAACTTTTGCTTCTCTCCAAAGAACACTTGTTTCAATTTAAATTCCCTCATGTTGCCAAATTGGTATTGCTACGACTCTTATAACATGACTTCTGAAGTGTCAAATTCAAGCAGAGTTTGGGAGTAATATTTTATTATGGTAGCTGACATATATTACCTCTAATATGAAGGAATAATGTCCCAGCTTGGATAAGCTCATGGGTCCAAATTTAACACCGTAATAATTCATCACAACTTGAATTTCTACCAGTGTGTGTGGTTTTAAATGATTCTGCCAGGTGACTAATCCCGACAGGTTAACAAATGTCATCCAGTCTGCAACTTGGAGCTTATTGAAACAGTGGCAAGAGACTGACTGGCCTGTTCGCTGGATGCCGCAGCTGCTCCTGCCCCCAGTAGCTGTGTGGAAAAACTCTGACTCACCCACTTGTATAAAAAGTCATTAACGACCAAATACATAAATATTACCGTCAAAGGCATAAACGTCTCTAAGGGCCATCCAGTCAGTCAGTCAGTCAGTGACTAATGGAGAGGGAGGTCAGCTCATGACCAGAGTCGGCTCATCTGACCTGGTCAAACATCTGAAAGACACCCATTGATGGACACGCCGAAGAAGCACAGCTTCTCTATGAATCTCCTCTTCTCAGGTGTCCCTGAACCACAGATTGGACTACAGGCTTACCAACAGAATAACCTATCTGGACCTGCACATACTAAACACAGTGATCATGTTGGGAAATGTCTGAGCAGGTGCTGAAAGGCATGGTGTGGTGCAAGGAAGAGCAATAACAATAGGATACTCCGTGTGCACAATTTCCGGAAAAATGTGATGGCAAAGTGCCTGGCAGAGAAAGCCTGAATGCCTCTGCAGGTTTCATTTAAAAGGCAAACTCTCCCCCTTTAGATTGAAGTTACTACTTATTCACACATGCATGCACACAGAGAACCAGCTCTTTTCTCAGGAGCTTACATCAGACTTCAAATGTATCATATGTCTCATTAATAATTACTAATCAAACTGTGATGGGTATAAATGAATCTGTGTTTGTGTTTGTTTCTGTGTACATCTGCTACTTACAACTGATGCACTTTCATCACAGTTTTGACAAGTTAATCCCCAATGACCCTGAAGCATTTTTTTCCAAGCCCAACTTGCATTGCCAACTGATGCTCAATGTCTTTCCACAAGTCAGCTTTCTTGTAAACTCAGTGCCGGCTGTCCCACGAGGAGCCTAAATCCACATTAGGGTATTCCCTTCTTACCTAGCAACGCATCTCTCATGCTCTAAACACAACACAAATAGCTCAGCAGTGATACAACTGCAGGATATTCCTATGCACTAACTATAAAAAAGAACAGATAAGAAAGTCCAACCATAAAAATAAAAGTGAGAACGTCATAGGGCATCCTATCTGCTTAATGACACTCAACACACTTTTGAGATACAGAACACAGCTACTTACTGTCTGCGTAATTTTTCCGCCGAGTGCCATCCACCTTGCCTGTTTTGTCAATGCAGAGGAAGAACTTGTTGGCAGAGTAAAGCCGCCGTAGTCGGACGTCACCCTCTAGGTGATTGTAACTGCGAGTGTGCCTTTCCAATGTCCATGAACAGTTGATGCCACTCGCCAGCACCTGAAGGGGCTCATGCCCTAACCCAGGAGGACAGGCCCCTGTGGCAGTGCCAGCGGTGACCAGGAGCAGGGTGAAGCATGCCAGGCAAAGGGAGGCTGCACTGGGCAGGGGAAGAACTCGCCCGACGAAGGCTGCAGTGGTGATGGTGCCAAGAGCAGGTTCAGGATAGAGATGAGCTACGGTCGGAGTCCATCTGCACATGGTGGGTCAGACTCCCAAGGTGCACCTTGTGCAAGCTGTAGGCATGCTGATGATCAGGGAGATGTCCCAGTGGAGGGATGACAAGAGAGTGGGTGTCCTGATGAGAGAAAGGAGGTAAATGGCACTCACAGCAGACCCTCTGGATGTCACAGATGACCCAATTGCTCTTTGGGAAACATGGGATGACAGAAGGCCTTCCTACAGCAACCAGCTTGTCAGAGTTTCCCCAGTTGTCATCGTCTCTCTTGTTGTTTGATTCTATTTGTCCGCTCCTTTCATATAATGTTGTAATTTTATGAATCCACTTTTAAAAGTTCCTCTCTAGTGGTGCTCCTGGTTTCTGTTTGTTCTCCTCCTTGGACTGAAGTCTTCTTTCCCGTTCCAGAGATAAAGTCCTGGGATGTATGGTGATGCGCATGTATGTCTTTGTTTGTGTGTAAGTGAATGTGTATTGATGTGTGTGTTACTATGATTAAGTATGTGTGTGTCTTTGTGTGTGTATGTGTGTGTGTGAGTGTGTGTGTGTGTGTGTGTGTGTGTGCACCTTGCGATGCTCTGCTCTTTCCAGCTGGAGAGGAACAAGGTGCCTGTCTGAGCTGCTGACCCGTGGCTGAGAGGGAGTTGAATGAGTGTTGGTGACTGTGCGTGTGTGAGTGTGTGTATGTGTGAGTGTGTGATACTGAGAGAAAGAGAGAGGCAGAGAGAAAGAGAGGGAGTGAGTAAGTGAGTGAGTGAGTATGGGAGGGAGAGAGCTGGTGTGTGGTTGCGACAGACAGAGAGAGAGGCAGTGAGAGTGTGTCTGTATATGTCAGAGTGAGCGGCAGTCAGCAAGTGTGTGTCAGCTAGCATGGGGCAGTGAAGCAGTAAGTGAACGGCCTCATGCTCTGCTGTGTGCAGTCAGCCAGTCAGTCAGTCAGTCCTCTCTTCTGTGGAAGCACCGGCTGAGTTGTCCTGCATTTTATCCTGGGCAGGGCCAGCATCTAGGGGGTTGAAAGGAGAGGGGTGGGGGGGTTGGAGGGGTGGGGTGGGGCCACAGCACTCATTCATAACCATTTCAAACATAGCAGAAAGCCTGCATCAAGAACCATCCCCTTTTCTATTCTCTCTCCGAAAAGTTTACTCTGCGAAAAAACAAGTTGCTTTTTCACCTGAAGATTTTATTATCTTTTTTTCATGGTCACACCTGGAAAGAGTTACACCCCCTTCCTATCCCAAGACCTCTGCTATCTCTCCTTGATGTTAACAGTGAAGCATTTTGTAGCACGGTCAAATCAGCTCCATTACTGTCCACAGAGCCAGCTAAGAGACCGTTTTTGACACCTTTGCTCTATTTTCTTCTCTGTGGCCACATGGGCCAAATTAAGGGAGCCTTTCCTTTTTTTTAACAGCTGCTGGTTTGAATCATCAAGCAGTCGGAAACACAGAGCTGGTTGCGGGAGTGTCAGCAGAGTTAGTCCAGATGAAGCCTGAGAGACTTTCAGATCACCTGCGTTAATATTTCAATGAAACACCCTCTCTGATCTTTGCCGTTTAATTTGGGAGAGCCGGACGGAAATGAAGAACACCTTTTTTTGTGACTTCCCACACTCTTGTCTGTTTTTTACAAGCTGTGTAATGAACCTGTTAGGGCAAGGCATTAAAGCTGAGCCACAGCATTTCAGTTAGTGATGAGTTTATATTATTCTTAATGATATGAACAAAAAATACATTGTAAAGTTTGGCATTTTCTCACTTTCTTGTTGTGAGTTTCTAAAATAAATATGAAGCAATAGCCAGCAGCGCTATTAACTTAGCTTAGCAAAAAGAAGTTCATGAAAGACAGAGAAATACCTAGCCTGTCTCTGTCCCCACAATGTTCCTTGACGTAACCAGAATTGTCATTTGTACAGTTTTTTTTTTACTATAGTGTGGTAATTTTAGGTGCTGGTAGGACAAAGCCAGGTTAGCTTTTGTATGTTTCAAGTTTTTATGCTAACTGGCTGCTAGCTCCAGCGATATTTCGCCTACCATACTTACATGAGAGTGGTCTTCTCTTCAACTCTTGGCAATAAAACAAATAAGTGAACCCCACCCCCCTCTCCACATACACACACAAAAATAATTCGAAGTGAAATGAAAACTAGCAATTCAGTTTCTTGAATCTGATGTTCAGAAAAAGATAAAGGGATTTAAAAAGAGAGATACATTAACTGAGAGAAAGAGGGAGAGAAGATGCAGAAGCTCTTATGTGAGGCTGTCCAGTTAATGGTGGCAATTACCTCCCTTTAAAAGAGTCCCTGTTTCAATTATGTGTACCACCCTGAGGCCACACTTGTCCAGTGCTGGGAGTGTGCTTGAGGACTTGGTGCTTAGAAGAAGGTGACAGTCACTTCACACTCTGTAGCTTGTTAACTTCCCCAACAGACTTGCTGTCCACCTAGCCCCTATTTAAACCTTACCATCATAAAACAAAATCTATGGGAAAAAGACCAGTCACCTCTTTCTCCAACTACCAACACCCCCCCCCCCCCCCCCCCCCCCCCCCCCCCCCCCCCCCAATTCCACAAGCCATTCCTGTCAACCTGCCGGTATGTTCTGGTCCTTGGTGCCCGCCAGGCTTCTCATCAAAGCTACTTTCAGCATAGATCTATGTGGGCCCTTCGTAAAAATCACAGTCTTTCACCCCCAATTAAACCACACTGCCATGTCTGTTAACTTCCTCTGGCTATATCCATCTTCCGGTTCTTAACTCGTCTTTTCTCGTCTTGTTGAAAGTCAAATCTCTTCTGCATAGGATAGTTTTTAGTCACTGGCACTGTGAGTAAGAAAAAACATAAGGACGAGTATGAGAGAGAGTCAGAGAGAATTGAAAATGTGTTGTTTGTTAGCACTGTATGAAATTGTTTTCCCCATCTTCAAAAAAAAAAAAAAAGAAAGAAGAAAGAAAGAAAGAAAGAAAGAAAAAGAAAAGAGCTAAATAGTTTTCAGAACATCTGAGTGTTTGCAGGCTTGGCTCCGTGTTTGATTTATTGTGCTCTCTTTATCAGCAGTGTATTAAGAAAATATATATCTTAATAAAGTTATAGGGATAACAGCTGCCTCACAATACAACATCGTTGAAGCTGCAATAAAAAGTCTATTTGCAAACAAATCAGTTACGGTAAATGGGGTGTATTTCATTTCTGTAATAGGAGGTATGAGGTATGAGGTATGATTTTTATGCTGAAGAAGGAATACATTTAATTTAGCGTACTACAAATCAAACGTTTACATTAAAAGTTGCTACCCTCTCCCCTTCCCTTTGCTGATTGAGACAAATTGCACATGCTTGGTTGTCAGATGATGCTTCCAGCTCATAGCTCCAACAGAGTCCATATGTCAATTATAAGCTCTCCAATCCCCTTAACCATTTTTCCTTTTCCAGTATGACATTGATCATTTTCAGAGCATAACTGCTGACTCTTTTACAGTCACAAAACAGAACGTGCTATTCTTTGTGTATCTAATAGTCAGGTGGAGAGACAGACGAGTCATTGTGCAAAAAGCCAAATGAAAATGTGTGGAATCTATTTTTTAGGAGTCTGTTTTCATCTACAAAGCACAGTAATAGTAAAATGGATATATTGAAATATTCCAAATCATGTCTACCTATCGCTCAGTGCTGAAAGGTACTGGAGCTCAAAAGGTACAGAAAAAAAGACAAAGGCCATGTAGATTTGTGCATACTATTATTTAAAGGAAAGAAGGCAGCCCGCTTAGTACATTGTACATACTTGAAAGAAGATCTACCATGACCTTGATGCCTTCCAATGTATTTTACTTTTCATTTCAAACAACAAATTCATCAATCTATTATACATGTTTTATATTATAGCATATATATACTAAAGATATGATTAGAAAATAGATAAATAAAGATATATTACTTACTCTTGGTCTAACTTGATGAAGAGCAAGTTCTTTTGTCTTTAGTTCTTTGTTTAGTTTTTAGTGGTGTCTCTCTGCCAAACGCACATACAAAGAAAACAAAAAGAGAAAGAAAGGGAAAGTGATAGAAAAACATTAAAGGAACCCCGACGAAGTTCCAATTGTCCTTCCTTTGCTATAATTTCCCATAATTAAAATCACTCAATGTACTGCATAACTTCTCAAAAATCAGAATGCCCCCTGAGGTCAACAACCAAGCTCAGGCCTCATGTGAATGTCAGATGTGGCAGCAGATTGCTTTGTGGTGTCTTGGAAGCAAATGTTTGGTCTCTGAGCTCAGTGCCAGAGCAGACACAAGCATTGTGCATTCCTCTATTAAATGTCTTCAAGCCTAATGTCTTAATATTTTACAGTGTGTGCATCTTTAATGTTGAAAACTACAGTAACTAATAAATAATTGCTTAATGCTTACTGAGGGATTTAAAAATGTTGAAAATGTTAACTCTGTTTTCTCTCACTTAGATTATTAACAATTTGTTATTAAATCAGTGCATAATCCACAGCACAACCTCTTATATCAGAAACAGATACAAGAAACCGTTTAAACAAGAAAGAAATAATCCTTGATCTGTCTAATCGCACTAGCTGTGATCCCTTACTGCCCACATGCTCAATGCCTGTATGCTACAGATGGATTATTTTGGGCCTGCGTTCACCTCCCTGTATTAAACTGGGTTTGGTTCGGCTGAGGTTGTCATATCCCGAGCGAAGCGTTGAGTTGAGCTGTGTGGGCGTGCCCTGAGCTGAGAACACCACTCTGTGAGCCAGGCACCCAAGTAGGATGTTCTCAAGTGGAGGAACCTAATCTTTCCCAGCAGGGATCCAAGCGGCTCTGTAAGTGTATGAATAGAGATAATATCTCTATAATGAGGCCTGTTTTGTACCATCAAAGTCTTCAAAAGGGTCTGAAACCCGACCTCCCTCCTAGTACTGACAATCCCTCAGTAATAGCTCCCTATTATTAATTGTTTTGCCTGCCTGCTAAGTCTGTGTGTCTCTCTCTCTCTTTCTCACTCTTTGCTCTTGCAGTTGTGTTTTAGCTGCTCACCCTTGACCTAGTGCTTTTAAGTGTACTGACATACTGCCCTGCGGTACTTGTTTTCCTTTTTTACAATAAAACAGTTTCCAGACAATAATCCATCTTTTCTAAGTGTAAATGCTAGGGTGCAAAGAGTTCCACTCACATGAGGAAGTTATCTCATACAGGCAGTAAATTCTTTTAATCTCAGCGATTATGCAATTTGTCCTTTCAACATGTCTATATTGCATGTGCTGTTGGTTCAGATCCAACACAGGTGCGCTCGATATCTTTAATCAGTCTACTGTGGTTGGCAGACAACATCCGGACGTGGTTGAGGAACTGACCGGACCACCACAACAACTCTGCCCCACTGAGGAAATGGTCTTTTGCATATCCTGCTTCGTGACCATTGTCTATTGTCAGTGGCGCTATGATAAGTGGGTTGTCTATCTGATACTGTGAAGAGTTCTGAGAGATCCAGCCTCCCAGTTCTTCACAGGATACTATAACAAGCACAACCGATACAGATCCAACCGATAATAATGTTTGATGACAAAAAAATGTGACTTGTCAGGAGTGATTAAACATCTGTGCACTGCTAATCTGATAAACCAGAAGCACACACAGCGAGAGAGGGCATAGAGAACAGGATGGCGTTGGTGAAGGTAGGAAGTACAATTTGTTGACTCAGCACTCTTCATTCTCCTGATGAGAATGAGAAGTGTAGCTGCAGTAGATACAGCAGCTTAAGTACTGAGGTTCACCTAGCATCATTAACGTCTGGAGGATACATGATTCTCTCTAATTATTCTATTAAGATACACTTGTAAATGGTAGCATGACACATCTTAAGACATTTCAACTGACTCACTAATTGAATCCATCTTAAAATCTTTGCCTGAAGGGTCATTTAGATGTCTGTCTCACTGTAATGGACAGTAATGGACATAACGTGTGTGATGTAATTTTGTGATTTATGTTTGTATCAGTGCTCTGAACGTTTACAGCAGGCCATAAAAAGCCCTAATGTGCTACTCGTCTCAGCTCGAGCTCTGAAGTATAATTTTAAAAATATGTTTAATAAAGTTTCCAAATTCAGCTCCAAACATGACTCTTGGTTGTCTTGGATGTCACATATGTGGAGGCTCATGGGGTAGTTCCTTAAGGAGCAGTTTTTTCCACATGGGACAGGTCACTAATTCCATGTAAAAGGTGCAAACACACACAAGAGACTCACTCGCTCACACTCGCATGCCAAGGGCATTTACCAACACAAGCATCTCACAGATAAGTATCTCCATCAAGTTTCCCTGGCCAGGTGAAGCAGTTTCAAAAACAGCCCTCTCTCCATCTGTTAAACAAATAGGGAGCCCCTACAAAGGTGTGCAAAAGAATCCACATGATCAAAGTGTATGAGAATGGCAGCCTTGTCCTGGCCTGGCCATTATCAGGCCCCATGAATGCCTGTCTTCTCCTCTTTTGTCGGCCGAGGCATTGACAGTCACTCACCCGGCAATGACTGTCACACCAGCGCAAAGAGCCAGCCGCCGACAGGGGCCAACCACATCAAACGAGGCTGTCAAGGGGCCCTGCTCGTGAACCGTGGCAACAAACACCTCCTGATCCTCACCTACAGCTCAGCAGCAGACACCCACTGCTGTGCTCTCAGCCACTGCCTCCACTGAGAAAAGATGTACTGCCTGGACCTCATTTCCCTCTCTGCCCCCAAAGCACCCCCCCACCCCCCTTTTGCCCCGTCAAGTAGTGCTTGTGTTAACCTCCAGCCTGCCGAGACACAAAGGGCTGCTAAAGTGTTTAAGAATGCTTTATGGATGCATGACAAGGGGAGGCTGACACTGCTGGGGGTCAGAAAGCATACAGGATGTGAATGAGATAAATTCAGTTTTTACTTTCAATTTGGTGCTGAGTCACACTTGATTTAAACTGTGTGATGTTTGAACTTCAAAAGTTGAATGGAAAAAGAAGACAATAATTTTCAATAGTCTGTAACGAGGGCTTTGGTTAAGTCAGCGTGAGTGCAGGTTGCATGCGATATCATTACAGACTAAAGAAATATAATTTAATATGTATATTATATATATCTTTTTTTTCCCCCTCAATGAATGAGATACATAGACTGGCAAATATATATATGTGCCTGTCTAAATTTTTGTGGCAGTTTTCAGTGGCTGTTTAAACACTTACAAAGTTTGAGATGCTGTGAATACATTTTTTACATTTACACTGAAAGGTCTTATGCAAAATAATCTCCAACTTTTCTAGTTTGTATCCATTATTTATGTCTACATCAACACTATCAGATTGAATGACAGTATATCACCTAACCATCTATAATGGGAGTAAGTGCAGGATTAAACCTTCTACAGGTGTTATATTCAGTCTTGCACTAAGTAATTGTGCAGCATATAAAGACTACTCAAGAACAAGTCATAAAATGACCTCAAAGTTTCCTGAGCAAAAAAATTACAACTTAAAGGAAGTGATATGGGGTCGGAAATGATATGGATACATGATACTCTACATGCAAATATGAAACAAAACCGGTTGCATATCATTGTAAGTCTCACCTTGGTCTGCTGTATCATGTCTGTTCAAATACCGTGGTGAGACTGCCACCTGGAGGCCAAACACCATGCACTATCCATTTAAGACACATACAAATACTTTGCTTTAACAATAATTAATGTCTGATATAGTTTTCCACAAAAAAGTTAATATATGTTGGCTTGTTAAAATGTATTAAATCTTCATCTACTTCTTCTCCCTCATTAAAATCCAGAATCTATAGATATGAATAGTTTTCCTGCTGGACACGAGATGTCTCTTACTTCACTATAAAGCCTATTCTCAGTGTTTGTAAACTGGAGGCTTAAAATTTCCACATCACACCTGTGTAAATGATATATTGGTATGGGATCAGCTTCCAGAATAGTTGTGATATCACGAATCATGCCGGTGGGTCCACATTTTAAAATCACATTTTAAATGATCACAGGAAAATTTTGTGGTTTCAGCAGATGAATATGAAAACTTTCTAGTGACAAACTCTGCGCATAGCTCAAATATACAAATGAAAGAACAAGAAGAGAAACAACTTTTTAAGTGCAGGGGACTTTAATATTTAACTTTAATCACTGAAAAGCCAGATTGGCAAAAATAAACATAAAAGGCTAATTCTGAGAAAAATGCTGGAAGAAAGAGAGGATAAATCCATAGATTAAACATATTGTCAGTAATACCCAAAAGTGTCTAATGTGTGTGTATCACTAGCCCTTTAAATCTCTACTTATAGCCCGAATTCAGACTAAACAACATCTCGATTTATCTGCAATCTTCTCTCCATGCCTTAATCTGCGAGGATAGCTCCTTGCGATTAGCTTGGTCTATTTGGAAAATGGCGGCGTAGTGCTTAGAAGTAACGCGGTTATTGCCTGTCAACATGTCACTCCTCAGAGTGTGTGCCTTTGCCAAATGTCTGAATCGTCGCAGTCTGTTTGAAAAGCGTGCTGTCCGTGAGTCTGCTGTGGGCTACTGCCGGCTGTGTCTGTCGATAAGAAACGGCGCAGTCAGACAGATAACAGGTGAGTTGAAGGATACTCAGTCTCCTATAGACACACTGCAGCCTGTAACTCAGCTGCTGGATGATGGAAAAGTTTGAGTTAAATGTCTATGTTCTTACGTATTCATTTAACCCATAGTTAATGCTATGTTAAACGAGCCAGTGGCTAGTTTATCCTACTTTAACAGTGACCTTTAAGTGAGGATATTTGGTTGTTGGACTTGGAACTTGATGTTTCGCTTTAATGATGGTCTTAACTGGTGACTTTCAGCTTAATGTGTCCGTGGTGGTGTCCTAGTAGACCTAAAAGCCCAGTGTATAAAATACCCTGCTTTGAAATAATGTGTGTCTGATTTTGTCTCTCCATAAAAAAACATCACCACAGCATTACATCTCCTCCTCTCCCTTCATTTATAACTCCAGACTCTATAAATATGCAAATATATTCTCAATGTATGTGCATTGGAGGTTTCAAGTTTCCACATCACACTTGTGGAAGTTAAATATTGGAACAGGATTGGCTTCCAAACTATTTGTGATGTCACAAATCACCTCCGTACCTTAAAATCAGATTGTCAATGAGCAAGGAGAAACTTGATGAATGTGAAAAAAGCCTTCTGGTGCCAAGCCCTTCACATACATCATTCTGCACAGTGAAGTTCAAACATCCTACTGTAGGGACAAACATACTTTTTGAGTAGAGGGGGATTTAAGTCAATACGTACTCATCTGTGTTTATAATCTAAACTAACAATTTAGGAAGTTAAATTGTGCACACCTCTCGTAACATTTCTCATGATGTGGGAAACAAAACGTAGCGTAGTAGTTGGGATTTTATACTGTTATCATCCGTTATCCATAGTAAACCAATTAACCTGCTTTATTACTGTATACACACTAAAAGTACATGCCTAATTATTGTATAAACTGTGTGTTTGCATGGTCAGTAGCCACCCTGTTTGACCAGTCTGTTCAGAAAAGAAAGTAAAGGAATGTGAATGCTTCTGTTTGGCAAGACCATTTAATTTACATAATGTTAGAAAAAAGAATCAGAAGAACGTATAATGTGGTGAACATTCAATTTAAGATAATTTAAGGCTTTTATAAGGACAACTACATGTTCTGTTCATGCTTTCAACAGTTGTCATCACTACAATTCACACTGTCACACATTAAACCAGAACACCAGTCAGGACTGGCTTTTAAGTTGTATTTGTTCAATGTGATAACTTCAGATGATATATCTGTCACTCATTTTGCTCGAGACTCTGTAAGAAAGCTTCCTTCACTTCGCCATAGCATCCTCATTTTTAGCCCCCTTTTGTTATTGATGAAAATATGTGATGTCATTGCCTTTTAACTTCACACTAAGCAGAGAGCCCTATTAATAGTATTAATATTACATTAAGTGTAGAAACGTGCAGAAGGACACAAAAGCCAAGCCTGAGATGTTGATAATTATTGCATTGATTTTGTGCAGAAACTAGAGACATGTTATTGCAGGATGTTCCTCTGCAGAATTGAAGCACTTTTTCACCCTCTTTTTGTGTGATTGTATGTGTTTTTTTTTTAGAGACACCACTGCAGCTTCAAAGAAGAAATATCTCATTCGTAATCCCAAAGGTAGAAGATGCAAAGAAGCGTGTACTGAAACAGTCTCAGCTGCTAGATGGTATGTTATTCACCCAGACAGATGTTAAGTCTGTCCTTTTACCACATTTTTAACCTTGAGGTACCTGGTACTTTGCATGCTATTTAACACAATTGATTGCATTGTCATGAAATCAAAATGTCTGAGCTACATATTAAGTGGTGTAAAGAGAAAAGCTAACCAGTTCTCTGATAGATTTTCTTCTTTATACACTCTGTCTCAAACTTTACTTGTAGCCTGTATTGCTTTCTGTATATCCATGTATTGCTCTGAAAAGTCAGTCAGTCATTTTGTTTAACTCACTGTAGATGTCTTTTTTAATTTCACCCTATAAGTGCTTGATGCCAGGATCCAGCAACTACAATCTGACATCATTCTAGATGTCCAACAAGCAAAGGTGCAATTTGTTAATGTCCCTTCTCCTGGGAGGGTTTCATCTGCCAGGGGTCCCAAAAGTCTACCTCAGGATACAGCTGACATTCCTAAATCTGGAGAGGTCATTGTTAAAGGAACCTCTAAATCCCAGCCCAGCCGCTGGATAGAAAAAATAACTCAGGAAAAGAAAAAGAAACAACTGCACCTGAAGAATGTCAAGGAGAAACCAGCAACAAAATCTAAAGGTAGCAAAAGCCACTCATTGCTCCCTGGTACATCACATAAAACTATTTCTACCACAGCTAAAAAGACTGCACCGTTGACTAAGAAGAGTACAGGTCGCATGAAAGTGTCTGATAAAATTCGTGCCGCAGTTTCTTCTGTTGCTACCACCACTACTGCTGCTACTACTGCAGCAGGGACAACAGCCACATCACAAAAAGTGTCTAAGGGGAAAAGGAAGAACTCTAAAATTCAGGTTCCTGGTGATGAGGACCAAAGGGCTGCGGAGTTGGCTGAGGTAGAGATGCTGGAGAGGAGGCTCGCTCAACAAGAGGACCAGTGGACGTCTGCTAGTAACCCAGAGCCTTTACAGGAGGGCAGTGAAGGAACTGGATATGGGGACATCCAGTTCAGCATTCGCTCTTACCTGGAGGCAAGTGTGTTTGCGGGGCACATTGACCGAGCACACAGTTTCCTGCTCAGCCAGCACAGGGTTCTGAGACGACGTAAACATCTCAACACAGACATCTACAACATCATGATGAGGGTCTCTGCCAAGAAGGTCAGTTCAAAAACAATTATTTTTTCACTATGTTTGAAAACTGAGCCTATGTGGACTTTGCTAAGGCCATTTACACATCTTAGACAAAAACAAAACAGTATTTCATATGTGACTCAGTAAGAATTTCAAGGTTCAACTTAGCTTACAATAACCTGGATGCAGCCCATTTTTAACTAGAGCACTTAATAGTGTTTAGCAAGCTTGCAGATTTTTGTGGGGATGGTTAACCAATCACAGCGTAACATTTTTTTAAGTATCTAGTGAAAGGTGAAAAGCAAGCACCTGCATTTACCATCATAATTACACAGGTACTAACTTACTAATTTATGGCAAGAAAGCACCCAGTGATGTGTCACCTATGAATGATAAAAACGGTTTATATTACAAAAATGCGTGTCCTCAGGTTCTCTGGCAGTACACTTAATAAGGAAACCATGTCAGTTAAATGTCTTGTCCAGCTGGAAGGAGTTGGTGTTTCCTTGTTGTCAATAATAATTTCTCCTGTGTCTCTTTCTGTGTAGGGAACACTGAATCAGATCGGTCGCATGTTTATACTGTTAGAAGAGGCCAGTCTGAAGCCAAATCTGGGATCGTACTGTGCTGCTCTGGAGTGTATGGGCCGCAATCCCAATTGCTCTCCACAGGTCATCAATAGGTAAGCGCAGACACACACACACACACACACACACACACATACGCAAACGTACGCAAACACACGCAAACACATCCTACCCATTGATCACCAAGGATCATACAGAATTTTGTTTGCGATAGCAGATTTTTGACCAGTTGACACATTTGTTCAATATCATTTTATATTTTATAGGAGAGTTGTTACTGGAGGGCCACAAGGCAGAGATTTGAAAGGGGAGCATGTGGCAATACTTAGACTTACCAATAGGGGTCATGCACGCCTTATAGTTTTGACTTTTGAAACACCCATTCTGACTTCTGGCACAGACTTTATTTCAATATCTCAATATGTTGTCAGGGAAATAATATATTGTGTCTCTAAGGCAAGCATATAGTTTACGGTGACATACCGTCTAGTGGCAAGTTAGTTAAGCTATTTTAACAGCATAGACTGTATTTGTGTCTTTTTCAGTTGTACAGATGTCAAGAAGCTATTACTTGATGATTACTTGAAAATGATTGTCTATCTCATCATGCATCATGTGTCCCCCTATATGGATATTTCTACGCCTCTGTTAAATACAATACCCATCCTAATATAGACTAAGTTAATGTTTATACAAATTTTACATCTTACAAGTTAATATCATATGTAACACAGCATCTCATACAGTTTGCAACCACAAAAACAGCAAACCATAGAAGGATTCAAGATGAAAGAGATAATGTCCAGTGCACTGGACATAAATAAATCATTGGTGACTTGTCTGTAACGGGGTCTGACCGATAGTGCTGAGACCGATATTAGGGAGTAAAACAATTCTGATATCAATATATTGCCTGATAATCTTATATACACAGAATATACATAAATACACATTTTTTTGCAATGATCCCTCAAATATAGTCATCAAAACTTTTGACAAAGATTCAGTCATGGCCAAAAATATTGGCACACCTGCACTCCTGTCAGATAATGCACTACGTGTCCCAGAAAATTATTGCAATTACAAATGCTTCAAATGCTGCTTATTCACATGTGTATTTCTTTTGTTTGCATTGGAACAACACAAAATGATCAAATTCCACACAGAACTCAAAAAATGGACTGGACATAATTATTGGCACTCTCAGCTTAATATTTGGTAGCACAACCTGTGGAAAAAATTACTGAAACCATCGCCTTCTGTTACCATGAACAAATTTCTTAAACCTCTCTACTGGAATTTTGCAAAGTGCTCCAGGTTTTGCAGATTTGAACATCTATGCACATCTGGACTCATTGCTGGCCATTTCAGAACTCTCCGGCACTTTGTCTTTAACCATATCTGAGTGCTTTTTGATGTGTGTTTGGGGTCATTGTCCTGCTGGAAGACCCATGACCTCTGACCTCTGGTAGAGACGCTGCTTTCTGACACTGGCACTACATTGCGCCCCAAAATTCTTTAGTAGTCGTCAGATTTCATGATGCCGTTCACACAGTAAAAGCATCCGGTGCCAGAAGCAGCAAAGTAACCCCAAAACATTTGTGAACCTCCACCATGTTTGACCAAAGGGACTGTTCTTTTCTTTGAAGGCCTCATTTCATTTTCTGTAAACAGTACCATTATGTACTTTTACAAAACGCTCTATTTTGGCTCTCATCTGTCCACAGTATGTTCTCCCAGAAGGATTTCACGCTTCATCACATAAGCTTTGGCAAACTCCAGTCTGGCTTTTTTATGCCTTTGTGCAAGTGCCTTTGTGTCCAAGTGCAGGGGTGCCAATATTTTTGGCCATGACTGTATATAATAGAGGTATGAAAATGTACACTGAAATGGTAAACTTTACTGGGAATAGAATAATTATAAATAAAACACATGGAGCAAAAATTACATAAGTAAATATTTTAACTTCAATTGAGAAAAAATACATACATTGCTGCCTCTATAACTGTAAACATTGTGCATATTGGACATCCTACACACCGATACTTGATACAACATTGATAGAACAATATCAGCTTTGCCTGCACAGCTGTGAAAACCAAGTCATCTTGTGTATCAATTGTGAATGAAGGAGTGCTCTTTTCTGAGTGCTGAATGCTGTCAGTGTTCAGTTCAGATAAAAGTGTTGCTGACACTTTGAATCTCATTTCTTATTCCTTTCTCTGGAGGGCTGGTGTTTTTATTGTGACCCAGCATTGTATTATTGTTTCTCAAAAATTGTGTTGGTTTTGGAAACCTCTTTGATAATTATTACCCCTTCTCACAACGCCACTTAAATTGTTTTCTTTGTGGCAGCATGCAGACACATTGTTAATGAGGCTGGTTTAGACTAATTAAATAGTTAAAAGACTGCAGTACTCTGACATGTTTTTGCTGTATTTTATTTCCTTTTAATCAGAAAACCTTCAATTTTTCATCATCAAGGACAACCATGACAGCTAGTAGCCCCTTTGCATCTAAACAAGTAGGTCATCCTGACAAATCACTGTTAAGTATTATTAATTGAACTGTTATGCCACTGACTGTGTGTCAGCTTGACACTTAGATTTATTGTATGACATTTAACACTCGTGGACCCACTGGGCACAGCTCACAGCTTCAGGCGAAAACTACATGTGTCACAGTGAGTATTCCTGTTTGATGGCAGCCAATACAATCAGCAGGACTGCTACCAACGCAGTGTCAGGGCTCATATTGAACTTTATTTTTTTATGATGAGCATTAACTAACATTAGTATGGAGTTATAATACCTAGAAAAAAAAAACTACAGGGCACAATGTGTTTGTTTTATTTGCTTTTATCTACCTTTCACAGGCTGCATTTTAAGACAGCCTAACAGGACTGTCCTACTACAAAAGCTCTTCTGTTGGCAGGTCCTTTTCTATCCTCCTGGAGGACACAAGTAGTGTACTTTGTGACTGTCAGCATCCCACAGTCCATTGTGTGCTAGTCAGATGTGGTACTCAGGCAGTCATTCTCAAATCCACTAAACAGATGCCAAAAATGTGTCCATCAGAGAGCACTCACAAGTTAGTTTTCAGCAGTAAAATGCTCAGTACACATCTCTCCCTTGGTTGAGCCAAAGTGTTTACTTTACTTAAAGGTGGTATATTGTCTGCCTTTTCCCCACGGTGAACTTTTTAGAGTGTTTTTGTTTTTCCCTTTCGAGTGTACAAGAACTGCTTGAAAGCATTACTGGTTTTGAGTTGTGTGAGATTAGACACATCGCATTTTGGGAAAAGACATAGCATCAGCCCACAGCTTTCAGTCTTCTGAAGGCTTGACCTTCATAGGCTGTGTCCTTTTAAAGGAGTCAGTCTGTGAATTGAGAAACAGTTTCTAATTACTCCATGCAAAATAGCCCACTCCTACAACTCGATTTTGCAGTGAAATGATGAGATCTTATCACTTTCCTTCATGTTACTTCAGGCTTGATTAGTTGTTTGAGAGCCTCATCAGCCCCAGTCATGTCAAGTGCTGTTGAACAAACCACACAATCACACAGAAACTCACACATACTTTCCTCCAGCCTATGCAGTGTGGTCCAGTAGTGGGACACATGGCAGGGCACTGGGGTTAGTGGTAGGTATCTGGTTGGTCCATCGATCACTGTAAACTGATGCCTATATGACATTGTTGTTCTGCAGTAGTGCACTCCTGCTCACTCTCTCAGCCTATCTTTTCTATTCCCTCTCCTTCTCTCTGTCATCATTTTCTCTGTCATCCATTTGTTTTGTTGTCTTTCTTTACTGTGTTCCCCTTTATTAGGCCCGACCAACATACTCTCCTAATATCACTCGCCTCTGAAGTTTCCCTCAGTGTACCAATCTGTTCCCCACACACACACACACACACACACACACACACACACACACACACACACACACACACACACACACACACACACACACACACACACACACACACACACACACACACACACACACACACACACACACACACTTATCCCTTTAAGTTTTCCCTTTGTAAGTGCTGTGTCCTCCAGAGCTCTTTGCTCCCTAGGGTGCAGCAGAGCAGTCACCAGGCTGATTATGCTCTATCTTTCAACCTCTCTGCCCTCTTTGTTCCTCTGGACCACACTGCCAGCACCCGGATTAATCCTCTCTTTGTTCAAGACTCTCTCATTTACTCAGACCAAAATTGCACGTTGCATCTCAAGACACTCCAAAGCATGAATGAGAATCCTCAAAAATGTGACCTCCTTGGCTTGCTTTAGAATTATTCACAAACGCACTGCATAACATTAAACAGTAGACACATGACACGTATCTTGTGTTAGAGTTCCTTCCTCATATTATTCATCCATTACCTGCAGAACGCTGCTCACTTCTGATTAAATTCAATCGGTGGAAGTTGCTGAGCCAGGATTTCCTCCAGATGGTAATTAGCGTGCTGTTGTTTATAATTGTCTTGAGGAAAAGGTGTACGGGGTGAAGCAGAGTACTCTCTGTGGACGATGACAAATGGCTTTTCCACACCTCTGTCTCTTGGCTCAGTCATGTAGTTATGTTGTTAACCTCTAGGGTGCAGTGCAACCAAGTGTTGTTCTCAGGCTCCTCAATCAGTGGGTATCACACCTCAAAGTATGCGTGGCACTAACACGGTTTTACCCTGGAGGCAAGAGATAAGATACCTGTTTTAAAGAAATAGTAATTAAACATATATAAATATACTGCGAAGTGCAAATTGTAGGTCCTACAAATAGCCCACAATACCTTTGTCTGTGCTTCACTGAATGTCAGACATGGTAATAATACTGCATGGTCAATTTTACTGAATATCAGAATATTAATATGCAGCCTAAATAATAATACATGTTAAAATGTATAAATAATTGACACAAACAAGATATTCATTTCAGTTTAGCAACAAGCCACAAGAGGAGTAAAGCTCCACCAACCCCAAAATATTCATTTGCAGACCTTGTTATATATATACATATATATATACATACATATATACAGATATATATGAAATTGAGTTACGAAATAATCATACTGCTACACCTCATTTGTATTCCAGAGAGTGGTTGCACATTGGCCTTACCTGCATTCTGCAGTCCAGTCATGGAGACTGTGCTCTCTGCAGGAGATCTCTGGGAGATTCTGTTTAAATAAACATTTCACTGATGTCGTCAGTGCCCATCTGTCTCCGGATCAAACTCACATTTTCAGTCTGACAGAAAGGCCTGTCAATGCAAATACTTAAATTGATATTCTGCCGCTGTCGATTAGGCTAGGGGAGACATATACAATGATCCCACAGATGGGGGGATTTTTTATGACCTGAATTAATCAGAAAAACAGAAAGTTATCTGATTATCTTAGTCCCATTCCCACATCAAGAGGCAGGTCAAAAGGTTGTGAACTTTGAACTTATGATCAGATGCCAAAGTCTGTTCCATCATAATAACTATATTGTCCTTCCATAAATGAAAAATCGACATCTTGTGTCATCTGATCAGCTGGTTTTCTGTCTAGCTTCCTGAATACTAAATCTGAACCAGTGTCTAAAGTAACCCCATAGAAAGATAGTCCATTTTATGGAAACAGACCGCTGCTCTCTTTTCCTCCCACATCAACAAGCCAACTGTGACTTACTGTGAAACAAACTAATTTTGTCTATTCCCTGCACACAAATAGTCATATTTCACACATGTTCGATGCAGTCAAAAAGTATTCAGACCCCTCCACTTCTGTTGTAGCCTTATGCTAAAAGCATTTAAATCCATCTCATCAGTTTACACTCAATATCCCATGATGGCAAAGTGAAAACAGAATTTAAGAAATGTTTTGCAAATTTATTAAAAAAGGAAAAACTGAAACATCACATTGACAAAAGGATTCAGAACCCTTGCTATGACACTTGAAATTTAGCACAGGTGCCTTTCATTTCTCTTGATCATCTTTGATATGTTCCTACACCTCGATTGGAGTCAGGGGACAGGATTGTGTTGAACAATAATTCTGCAGCATTAAAGGTTCCCCAGAGGTTCCCCATATCTCTTTAAATGGAAGAAGTTTAGAACAACTGAAGGGCTGTCTGCCTGTCCAAAATGAGCAATCGGGGGAAAAAGGCCTCGGTAAGAGAGGGAACCAAGAACCAAATGGTCACTGGCTGAGCTCCAGAGTACCTGTGTGGAGATGGGAGAAACTTCAACCATCACTGTAGCACTCCACTGATCTAGACTTTATGGTAGGGTGCTCGGACTGAAGTTTGAAGAAAAAAAAAGCACCTAATGGACTCTCAGACTGTGGAAAACAAGATTCTCTGGTCTGTTGAAACCAAGTTTGAACTGTTTTTTTCTCCAGACATGATGCTTAATTCTGAGTGTTATTCCTGGAGGAAACCAGGAACCGCTGGCCTGTCCAATACAATCCCAACAGTGGCAGCATCATGCTGTGGGGATGTTTTTCAGCAGGAGGGACTGGAAGACTGGCCAGGGTTGAGGGAAAGCTAAATGGAACAAACCTTGAGAAAAAACCTGACCTAGAGCACTTAGGACTAAGATTGGGCCAAAGGATTAACTTCCAATAGGGAAATGACCCTAAGCACACAGCCCTGACAACGCAGGGGTAGCTTAGGGACAACAGTCAATGTCATTGAATGACCCAGCCAGAGCCCTGACTTGAACCCAATCAAACATCTCGGGAGAGACCTGAAAATAGAGGATCTGCAGAGAAGAATGACAGAAAATCCCCAAATCCAGGTGTGCAAAGCTTGTTGAGTCATACCCAAGAAGACTCAAGGATGTAATCATTGCCAAAGGTGCTACAACTAGGTACTGAGAAAATGGTATGAATACCAATGTCAATGTGATATTTCCGGTATTTCGGCAAAAAATTCTAAATCCTGTTTGTGCATCGTCATTATAGGGTGCATCAGGGAAACATCATAGACAAAGGAAGTTACACAGCTTTGTTGTGTAGAGAGAATCACATTATGTAATATTATATTTGTGTGCCTGTAGCTCAGGAGATAGTGGTTTGTCACAGTAACATATGAAAGTCTCTTAATTTTCAGTGTTTTTCAGACTTCAGTCTTCCATCAACCAGACGCTCTCTGATCTTTTTATTGCTACTGTAACACTCCCTCACTGGTTATGCTACTGGAAATGCTTGCTTCTAGGGCTCATATGGTCACTGTGAAGTTTTGGACATGTTTGTCCCAAATAAACCCAATTAAGTAAGATTAAAAGCCAGAAATCTCTGCACCTGGACAACTAATAGTGGTTATGGTTTTGATGAGCATCCCTAGAAATCCCAGATATACAGTATAATATAGCCAAAGTCTGCTAACTGGCAGTAAAACCTGGAACCCTGTATGTCCCTGTCAATCAAGGTGCCTGACCCAGATAGAGGAGGATGGCCTTTCTTTGGACAATCTCTTCAGCCAGTGTGTCTTCCGGGAGGATGAGAGAGACATGGTGCTGAAGGCCATACACACCATCCAGCCAGACTACCAGCCCAGCGTGAACCTGATCACAGAGGAGTGCTCTTCTTCGTTGGTTCAGGACTACTATGCACAGGTATTTGACTTGTACCTCATAGGCTACTTACTTGGAGTTAGTCAATAACTATTTAAATAGAACTGTACCATATGTGTAAAGATATTCAGTTATTCCAGTTGTATTGACTAAAGTGAGATACGTTTCTTTAGAAAATGAGTTTTTTGTATTTTTATAGTCATACAGTATGTGGTTGATATTGATTTAATATGGCTTGATTTTGCAAATGTTTCTTTGGTATTCATACAGTATATTGTCCTATCTACTATACGTTATGTATATATTTTAATATCATCAGCATATCATTGCAGATTGGGAGCAAAATATTATGATGACATGGATGTGTGATTTGCAGAGAAGTACTAGTGGACCTGACAGTTATCCTTGTGGTATGCCAATGTTAACTATGGAGCATCCAGAGATGAAGGGTTTAGGATTCATAACGATTAAAAATGCTTTTAAGGTGCTTGACTACATGAAACTTGAATTCTTAATTGTGAAGTTATTATCCCAGAATTATCATTATCAGGATTCTTGGGTCCATAGAAAATAAAATCACCATCTGTTCTTCTGAACCAGCATTTAAGTGTGGGCTGCTTGTCTTCATGCTTCAAATGATCTAAAACTAAATTCAGTGCATGTTATAGTTACTGTTACATGCTTTTCTACACCACTTTGTTACTTTAAAATGATATGATGTATCATAAAATACCTTTGTTGTAGACATATTTCATTCAGTTTAAAAGCCACACTAAAGACAAGTCAAGTTGATTTCATTAGAAACTTATTGTGGCTTTATGTTAATAAAGTAATACAGACAAGAGTTATTTTTAAGGCTGGTCCTTGTGTGTGTTTTGCGAGTCAAAGCACCAGAGAGCTGGAAAAGCTGTCAGAAGGCTCCAGCGTGACTACGAAAGATTTGATTGTCACCCCTTCACAGCCAGACAAGCACTGGCCTATTTATAGTGAGCCAACTCTGCTTTCTAATTGGTCCTCTGCTTTCCTTGCCTCGCCCCCTCTCACCTCTCCTCCCTTTTCCCACCTCCTTTCTCCTCCTAATTCTCACATGATTCATTAACAACTTTTTGTACAATTTCAGTATTTTTAACTTCAATCCTTGCACCTCATTCACTTTGGTCTTCTTCTGACTGATATATTGTTGGTCCTCTTTACTGGCCCATTGTGTGTTTGTGTGATGGTAGCAATCAGTAGCTCGTATATTTTGATCATAAGAGTATGAAAGTATGCCACATAGTGAAATGTAAAACAGGTCAAAATGTATTGCTTCAGTACTTTTTCCTCCGAATGCATTTGAAAGGTTGGCTGTCTGACTATGACTGTGACTTTTTGGCAGGCTGGCTTAATGGCTGGAAGGCTGTCCGAATAACTGGTCCTCTCGATAACAGAGGAGCAGTCTGGATGGTCTCCGGAGGATTTTGAATCAGTGATAGCAGTAGAAACACAGTTTAATTAGAATATTGTTTGTTGGTAATTAAGATTTAGCTCGTACAAAATGCAGTTTGATCTGGTTTCAACTTGTCATCAGAGATTGTATTCTCTCATTTGATAATTTTTTCATATGGGCATATGGCTTTTTAAAAAATCCATTTTATCACAATTTTTAATATAATTTACTTAGCTTTACTAAAACTAGTTTGTAGAATCCTGTCCAAACCTTGCTAATATACCCAGTGAAGTGATTTTGAGCATGGCAGTAGGGACCAGAAGAAAAACATTACTATAGGTTTAGAAACTGAATACATTAAATTATTCCATTTTATGAAATATTCAAATAAGGTTACACAGTTGTCTCTTCAGTAGATGTTTTGATTTTTTGCCTTCCTTTGTAAACCAGAAGCTGCAAGTCTGTACTTTCAAAACTATGATGCCAGCACATTTTTTCATCAGCTATCTATTGATTTCACCCCTGTCTGCTTATAATGAGGTGTTGGCTTCTGAGCCCATTAACTGTTCTGAAGTTTTAATACCGTACAAGAGTTTTTCTAATGAGCAACTGATGTTCCAAGCTATCTTAGACTGTCCATACTAGGTCTCTCTGAGGCCTGATTTATCTCTCTACAGTCTGTTGTCAGCAATGGGCTAGTTAAAAGTTCTTCTGGCTGTACTACATCCACTTTGACTACAACTTTTCCACAATGTGTACTGATTGTATCCCATGGTGTTTTACCCCCTGCCCAGCTCACTCCCAATTATGCCAGCAATAGACTTTACATTTTATTTCTGTTACTGTAGCAAGCTGTTTGCTCATGTCTGTCAAGTTAATTGCTTGGGAGGTACTCAGTCAGTGTGAACTGCCTTGTTCTGGTAGGTTGTAAGGAGCAGCCTATCAGGAGTCTGCTAGCAGGGTGTTTAGATTGTATGGGGTTCATTTCATAAAACTAAATAGATACACAAAGCAGTTTAAGTTCAGGCCATTTCTGATCAGTCTTAGCTCAGGTAGACCAGAATGTTTGATGGATTGGTTTGATACTCATGTCCAAACACATTGTTGTACTATTTGTAGCTATGAGCACCAGAGATGAAACCAACAACCTCACCTCACCATCCAAGCTATATGTCTCCTCAGTTGAATCTTAAAATAACCCATTTGATTAACCACCATGTTTTTTTACATATTTTTAGAGGTTTTTTTTTAGATACTCTGAACTCTTTGTTTACTTTTATAGCAGTACTGAGCCAAAGACTGTGAGATTGAAGCTCAGATTAGCACTCTCTTGGCAGCAAAATGAGATGGATTAATGACTCGCTCACTGGCCTGAAAAGTCTCTTTACTTTGTGAAATGAATTGTATAGACAACTGCCAAAAGTCAATTTCATATGTCATATTTTGTAATAAGTCACTAATTGTGATATTTAGGTTTGAGGTGAATAAAATTAACCATAGACAAGGAGTTAAAGTCTGACATATTTGTTGTCTGAGAGGTTAACCTTAGTGTCTTTGTGTCTGTTGTCCTCTGTGTGTGTGTGTGTGTGTGTGTGTGTGTGTGTGTGTGTGTGTGTGTGTGTGTGTGTGTGTGTGTGTGTGTGTGTGTGTGTGTGTGTGTGTGTGTGTGTGTGTGTGTGTGTGTGTGTGTGTGTGTGTGTGTGTGTGTATTTCAGAGGGCAAACCATCAGTACCCCAAACTGGACTTTACTCAGGTGGAGCTCCAGGAGCGTTTCAAACAACAGCTCGACATGGAGCAGGCCTGCACTGTCACCATCGACTCTGTGGAGGGTGCCAAGCCCGTCACTGAAAACATGGCCAAAATGGTAAACAAACCCACCTGTTGTCCTTCTTCATCGCAATACAGACTGCTAGGAATGTGAATATGTTGTTTTATGGTGCCAAAATTACTCAAAATATTTTAACAAAATGGAGAAGACTCAGATGTTAATAATAAGTGGATTCGGATTCACTTAAATCTAAATCATACCACCGTCCTCTGAAATAGACTGTACTGGTTACTGGTAATATACAAATTCATTATTTTTTTCATGAATCTCACTAGAAACTACTAAATTCTCTCTTTCATAGACCAGGAAGTAAAAAATAATAGATTTATTTGTGACAGACTGGTACCTCTAATTGGCACCCAGTCTACATTTATATTGTTGCTAAAGCTAATGTTTTGATGAAAAAAAAAAAAAACTAAATTTCCTATAAACCATGTTGTTTCCTGTGCTGGATGGAGCCATCCTCCTGTTTTGTGCTATAAGTTTGTCCCTGTAAACGACAATAAAGGTCTGCAGTTTTCCTACAAAATTCAATGTGATGGCACACAATGTCAGATATAGATTGTTGAGTGTGCACAACATCTATGCTCTTTCTTTAGAGTAATTATACTAATCTTTCAACTTTCATGTAGTAATGATTTATTGACATTTAAAGTACTTTTTACATTTAAGGGTACCCCTTGTCTCTTTGAGTAAAGTTTCTCTTTCTCTGTGGTTACATCATATTCCTGTGGTGTGCCTTGTTTCCAACTCTGGCATTTACAGTCCAGCCTGGGTTGTCTGCCTCTGCAGATGGGCTACGTGGGAAGCGAGTAGGCTGAGAGTCCCTGGTGGTCAGGAAGCATTTACAGACAGGCAGGGCAGAATAATAATGTATTGTAATGGAGGCCTCCGGGGAGAAGGCAGAGTCACCTCTCCATCTACAATCCAGGCTGTGTCTCTTTAGTCAGACTCGGTAAAACTTTTCAGCAGAAGAATGAACATTAATGCATACACACCCAGATGTGCATGCATGGCACAATACCTCCACACAGACATGAACAAACCTGCTTACCTCCCAGCAGCCATGGATGCACATTTTCCTGATAGTTGCTTCATGTTAATTATGAAAAACAAAATCTATTACAATGCAACAGAAACAGCACATAATGATAAAGATAATACTTGTCCTGATTGCAGGCTTAAACAACATTTTTTCTCGCTCATTCAAAACGCATTAGATCGAAATATGCACTACAATATGAGATCACGTTGACATTTTGGGAAATGTGGGGATTTGCTCCCTTGCAGAGAGTTAGATAAAAAAGATCCTTACCACTCTGATGTTTGTACAGGCAATAAGCTTAGTTTAGCATTGAGAATGGGGGAAACGTCTAGCTTGACTTTGATCTTGTAACTCACTGTGAAACGACAACCTGGTGAGCCATGTATGCCTTTTCCTCCACTCCCAGTCTTGCTATATCTATGCTAAGCTAAATTAGACACCTGCTGGAACTAGCTGGAACTCATAATTAGCGTTCCCATTAGAAAGCAAATAAGTGTATTTACCTAATGTATAAATCTTCCTCTAACCTCAAATCAGCTGGAATCTGACTAATGAATGCTGATTATTTATTGATAAGTTGATTATATCCCAACTGCAGCCCCTTCTACTGTGCCAAGACTCTGTGTGGGATCAGTGCAATAGGTTTTTCCTTTTCTTTTAAGTCTTAGATGAATAAGTCTGCAGCCCAGTTGTCTTTTCTCTTAAGATAGTCTTTCTTTCTCACTCACTCTCATCTGGAGCTATCAGACAAATAAGCCTGCCCATTCAATAGAATGCAGAGTCGTGTTTAGGGATGTCCCGATCCGATATTTGGATCGGATCGGCCGCCGATATTAGCAAAAAAATGCATATCAATATGTGATCGGCCTGCACGGGAAAATCCCGATCCGGACTCCCGATCCAGTTTGTTTTAAAAACTCCAGTGCACCGATGTAGGTAATACATTCCATTTTTTTTCAGCTTTTCCCCCCAAATCCGGTCCGCGTTTTTCAGCACACCTAGCGCACACCTAGCGCACACCTAGCGACCTGTCCAGCATCCCACCTGTCTGTGCATGTCCAACTAAGAATTTAAAGTTGCAAGAAGAATCTCCCCATCATGCTCAGACTGCAGCCAGGGCAAACAGTAGAAATTGAAGGGAGTGTGGAGATAGAGATGAAGATGAAGCAGTAAAATGTGGAGGAGATAGCAATACTGTAGAAGGCGTGACAGTTATTTGGGTTGTTATAGCCAATTCAGTGTGTGTGTGGTAATTTGACTATTTTCTACTCAGGTTTTGTGTGTGTTGCTTTTATATATAATTTTATATTGTTTACAATATTGTTTACTGACGGCTTTTTTAAGCCTTGGTTTACACTCTTGAGCAGAGCACTGATGCCAATTCAGTTTGTGTGGTTAATTGACTATTTATTTTCTACTCAGCTTTTTTGTATGTTTTGCTTTTTTTATACAGTTTACAATATTGTTTGCACTGATGGCTTTTTAAGCCTTAGTTTACACTCTTGTTGTTCAAGAGCAGAGCACTGATGCCAATTCAGTTTGTGTGGTTAATTGACTATTTATTATTTTGTCTATTTTGTGTTTATTTAACCCTGTTAAGAATAAACACGTCAGCTTCTCATTACCAACCATTGTGGATTATTCAAACTAACCTAATTAAGTTGGCTAATTGTTCTTAAGAGTAAAACCCTTTTCAACATGAGTATAACAACAAAATAAGTAAATATCTTTAATCTTTAATACATGCTTGGATCGGTCGGTATCGGCCGATGCTAAAAGCTACAATATCGGTATCGGATCGGAAGTGCAAAAAGCTGGATCGGGACATCCCTAGTCCTGTTACACAATTACTTGTGTCTAATACGAGGTGGCCCCGTCTAGTGCTGCACAAATTATAATGACTTTCCATTTGGTTCATTCAATATGTGGTCATTTAATTTCTCCATGCTCTATGGGTTTCCTGCGGTCAGTCACTGCCATTAGATGGATAACTTTCACTTGTGTTGTCCTTTTTAGAGGGAGCTGCTGGCGGAGCAGCGGGTACAGTGGCAGAAGATCCTCCTCCAAGCCCTGAGGGAGAGCAAGATGATCCTGGCTAAGACCAACATCAAGGACTACAAGCTTAACCTTTATCCCTACCTCTGTCTGCTGGAGGATAGAGAGTATGTGGACATCATGATACAGGTAATACAACCCACCGAGCCCAGCCCACCGCTCAATGAAATGCCAGACAGCTAAGATTAAACGCAGTCTTGTCAGTGTTTTGAGTCGAGAGCATTTGATTGACGCTAGGTTTATTTTACTACAACATAAAAATAAAGATGTGTAGTGATGTCACTTTTATCTCTGCTTTACTTTTTTGACATTGCCCAACCAATCGGGGAAAACACAAAACGTAAATCAAGTAGTTTACAGTGGCAACAGCTGAAGAGAATCAGGCTTTATCTTTGGCAGCAAAGGGGAACATGCTTTGATCAAATTTGTTTGCTTCCGACACAGACAAATGCACAGGTTACATTATACGGTGTTGATTCTGGAAAGATAGTATTCACTTTGATTTCCCCTGTGACTGAAAGATCGCTTTTTCATTCAACTAAACCAGAGATGACAAATATTGGTATCTACTTGACCTTTTGAACTGTGTCCTTCTTTTGTCCAGAGTGTTGCCAATCTACCTCCCAGCGGAGAGTCACTGAAGACTTTGGGCAGGGATCTTGGCAACAGGGTGTACACCAAGTACTCTGTGCGACAGAAGCACAAAAATGAGACGGTGAAGAAGTTGGGCAACATTTATGACGCTTACACAGACCTGCTGGCCAAAGATACTAAGGTAGAGACATCATCATGCTGCAGCTTCCTTTATTTGTACTTTTACTTTTACAAAAAAGAATCTTGTGTCAATTTATCTGAACAATGTGTGCTTTCATTTCTTTTGCACACGCTGTGAGTAGAAATCTGTCACAATGGAAAGTGTGAGACGCATTATTGTTTTTTGATTCAGGTGTGTGCTATACATAATCAAATGTCAAAGTTTAAATGTGTAAAACTAAACACGCTATCAACTTATTTGTTATCAATTCTAAACTCTACGTTTTTTAAGTAAATTGTGTGACTCCATATTAATATTTAAAAAACATAATTTGCATTATTGAAAGTGTAAAATCTAAGACATGCACATTGTGCTGTGAAATGCAGCAAATACTGCATGGCCTGTAAAGCTGCAAACTAATTTCAGTTTATTGGTGCTGCTTAAGTTATGTGTGAAAACAGTATTTATGATTCTCAATTCTGATATTTAGAATCAAACCATTTACAACTCATTTTGTTTAAAATGTGTTAAACAGTGCAGGATATGTTGAGCTAAGATGATATTTTTTGTCACCAATGGCTTTCTTTATTTGCAAATCACTGCATTTGTTTTGTGTCACACAGTATGCTGCTTGTCTTATCCTAAAGTCTCAAATATTACTCTCTTATGAAGCTAAATGTTGTAGTCACAACATTAATATATTGTATCTAGCTGAACAGTAAATAGTATGAATCATCTCACTCTCTACAGTTAATAATAAACTGTAATTTGATTTGTCATGGCATCAACATCAGCAGTGAAATATATAAGCAATCTAAACACTGATTAACATTTGATGGGCTGTGATACATGATGGATATTTGTAGCAGATAAAATACTTTGTGGCCTTGTTTACTTTGCTCATTGACATGCTGTTCAATTTCTTTATGAAATGAAGGACTGTGTTTCCTCCATGGGCTTTTAAAGCTAGTTTCACTGGCTCAGTGTTCCACTAGTGTTTTGATGGTTCAGGTACACTGAGAGGAAAATGTTAACGTCATCAAGAACATAATGAGCAAGAGCTCATTATACTCCAGCAGCTACTTAAACTAGAGGTTAAGGTGTTTTTTTTATGTAAGATTTTTTTTATACAGCCTTTGTAGTTATAGTGATGTCTGTTAAGGCATTTTCCATTGTTGTTATGACACCAAACATTCTCACTTAGTTGTCTTGATTCTCAGTATAGACATTTATGTTTTTATGGATCTGTTCTGAGAGCTAAATAACACATATTAAACTGCCTCTCATGTCAGGTCAAGCTGGACTGTATAGACTGCTACAGTATATTGTTGTAATGACATAATCTCACATTTCTGATGCACCCCAAGCTCTCTAAAAAAGAAACTAACTTAACTCTAACTTTGACTTTGAGGATTTATGCTGATGAGATTGCATAAGATTTCTTTCTTCTGAAACAAATAATGCTTTTACTCATTATTTTCTTTTTCTTGCTTTGTGGTCTTTTTTAGCTAAATTTTTAATACATCCAGGCTTTTACAGTATTTTATCATGTCTCTTGAGAGGAATACTATTTCTGATTAGATCACAAGTAAGTTTGACAAATTCTCTTGATATGCCTTTCAACCTACAAAAAGACTTTATAGTTTATTGTAGTGTGACTTTTTAAAAATATAATATTAGAATCATATGTTAGAATCTTGTGCATATGAGGGAAAATGTCTGAATTCTAACTCTGTTCCTCTCCCTCCAGGTTTATGATGTCCATCCCAGAGAGCAGTGGTGTAAGCTAGAGACAGAGCAATGTTCAGGACCCACGCTGCATGGAGGCGAGAATCACTGGCCATATATAGTAACTCTGGAGCTGGGCACTTACTTGGTGGATATAATGGTCAAGAACCTTAAAATTAATAGCGACATCCTGAACTCGGCCTACGACAGGAAGCGCATCCCCATCCTCTACCACATGTACACCTTTCGCAGCACCCGACAGGTACAGTGGATGTGCAAATCCTTTAAAGCCCAACTTATTCCACAGGGATATCAAAGAGTACATGGTTGGCTGGATGGTAGTGATGCTGTTAAAGCAGTCTTGTCACAAAGGCAAGGTACAGGGCAGGCAGTAATACAGGTCCTCTGGGTTCTTTTTACTCCTTAATAAAACCTTTCAGGTCCAGATTTTGAATACCTTTGATAACCTGGTAACAGGATTCCTGAGCATTCACCCTGACCAATAAAGATCCTTTCAACTGAGATTTATGCAGAAAAAAATGGTCAAGGATTAGAGTTAAAAGGATCCTCTGGACACTGCAGTAGCATTGTGGGTAGTATTCAAAAGGATTAAAAATAAAACAGAGTGAGCTGCTCATTATGAAAACTCTCCATCAGTAAAATCAAATCACCATATTCATTGTGGCTTTTTAAAAAAGTGCATACAGTACGATTAAGAGATTAACCCAGTAAAGTTTAAATGGTTTTAAAGCTGACTTTTTCGTTGATAATGAAAGAACCATAGTGGAGCAGAAACAAAGAAAATGTCTGAAAACACATGACCTTCACTTTGGACAAGACTGTCTGTCACTCTAAAGCCTGTTACCTCGTACATTTGAGCACCCTCCTATCCAGCGTGAAGCTCCAAAGAGGGAGAATTATAAAACCATTTCTTTCCTGTGTGAGTTGGCAGCGGGAACAGTTGAGCAAGATGAATAGGTTCCAGGCTAATCCCTTTTTTTAGTGTCCCTTTAATTGGCTCGCTGATTTACTACCATGTCAATCGAAAAAAAAGCGTAAAGAGAGGAAGAACTCTGGATTTTTTTTTGGACTTTTTGAACTTGATGCACTTTGACCAAGGGATTGACTATAGCAGCATTTTATTCTTGTGAATTTTTCATATCACAGCCCCCCCCCTTTTCTTTTCTTTTCATTCTCCCCCTTCCCCTTTCTTTTTAATCTGTGGAGGTTAGCCCATCAGGGGAGCATCCTAATGATTTTACAGCACAGCGTGGCATTCTGACTCATGCAGGCAATACTGAGGTGTTTCATTTTTCTGTCAGGTTACTGTATTTCTTCCTTGAGATGGTATTTATGCTTTGCCCCGTGTCCTGTATATGTGTCAAGTTAGAACTGCAACACAATAATGCTTGCACATCAAAGCCACAGCTTGGAAGAAACTTGTGTAGACCAATGTCAGTGAGTCCACAAGTAGTAATTCATCCCTCTGCTACACTTCTCCTGGCAGGGATTTACATAATTCAATAAAGAAAAGAAAGAAGTTCCAGGTCATCATTTTTTATGTTGAAGATTTAGTGTGTAAGGTTTTTTTTAGCAACCACTTTTCAAAAGTATTTATACCTTTTTAATTGATTATATGTAGTCAAGATGCAGCAGGGATTGAGGGGATGGAGAAAGAGAGGGGCATGACATGCTACAAAGCTCCCCAGCTAAATTTGAACTTGACCACCAGGCCATTGTGACTCCTCACTGACTGCGTTAAATGAAGTTATAACAAAATGTTTAGTTTGGAGGTTTATGGACATACAGTTGCTACCTTATTGATCTGGCATTTAATGGTGAGCAGTTGTAGAACTGGAGGAATTATATAAATGAAAACATGAGTTTAGCCCAGTTGTTCCAGACTTTGACATGTTCGTGTACGAATTATACTGATATCCGGCAGGAATGAATTATGTCATGATTATTCTTAACCTAAGTAGATAAAGCATCATTAATTTTTTAGTAATTGAAACATCAGTCTCTGTATTTCATGCTGATCTTTTCTGTGTCTGCTCATTTGAAGTTTTCTGTTTCTAATTGGATCCCACACAATGCTGTTTTTCACCCTCTAGGTCGGCTTCATCAAGCCCCACCCCATCCTGACTCAGATGCAGCAGGAGGCCATGGAGACTAAGCTGACCTTTGACTCCTACGTGATTCCAATGCTGTGCCCTCCTGTTCCCTGGACGTCTGCCAAGTTTGGAGCTTACCTGCTGACACCTACCAAGCTGATGCGTACAGTGGATGGGGCCACCCAACATGATGTTTTGTTGGACAAATGCCAGAACCTCCATGCAGTTCTAGACTCTCTTAACCAGCTGGGTAACTGTGCCTGGAGGATCAACAAACCGTTACTAGATATTATTATCTCCATCTTCAATGATCGTGGTAGTGAGAAACTAGACATCCCTCCTCCCATGTCAGAGGCCCCCAAAATACCTCACTTCAACCCCCACGATCCCACTTATACCGCCAGTGAGAAGGCCCCCATGAAAAGGGAGATGATCAATGCCAAAAAGAAATGCGGTGAGATGCACAGCTTACGTATGGATGCTCTCTATAAACTCTCCATCGCCAACCACATGAGAGATAAGCTCTTCTGGTTCCCTCACAACATGGATTTCCGGGGACGTACCTACCCCTGCCCTCCATACTTTAATCACCTGGGAAGTGACGTGACTCGGGCCATCCTTTTGTTTGCAGAGGGGAAGCCCCTCGGTCCCAAGGGCCTGGACTGGCTAAAAATCCACTTAGTCAATCTGACAGGGTTAAAGAAGAGGAGCTCACTACAGGGAAGACTGGAGTACGCCAACACTATCATAGAAGACATACTGGATTCTGCTAACAACCCTCTCAATGTGAGTCAATCTTTGTTGGTCTTTTCAACCATAGCATCATAGTCCCGCATAGCATTTCTTTTTAGAGCTTTCTAAGTTTTGAAGTATATGAAATTACATTTAGAGTAATGCAGAAAGAACTATTATTCTCAATTTCTGAAATATGCAGATTATAGGATAACGCCTTTCTCTCTCACTTCAGTGAACTGCGATTTTAATCAGTGACAGATATCTGTCAAATATCTGACTAACACAGAAAATAAAATTTTTGGCCATGTTTATGTATGCAGAATAATGTATATTGTGCTTGTGTTTGTATCTCTCAGGGTAAGAAGTGGTGGATGAATGCAGATGAGCCTTGGCAGGCTCTGGCGTGCTGCATGGAGATAGCCGATGCTGTGAGATCTCCAGATCCGACACAGTTCATCTCTCATTTTCCTGTTCACCAGGTACCACCAAACAATTAAAAGAATTATGTGTTTACAGGATTGCGTAGTGATCCAAGAGGCTGTAATGTCATACAAAAATGACCTGTTTGATCTCTGTCAGCATTTATTCCTGTCAATCTGTTTCAGTGAAGTAGTATTGATTTGACAAAATACAGTTTAATATTGTATGAAAACTCCCCCTGTAGCGTGAGTGTCTGCATATGTACAAAATCAAATAATCTGAAAACACCTTCAGCCAATCATAATTCTAGTTTATAGCCTGCTAAAAATAAGATGTGCCATTCGTTCATGTTTTATAGTGCTGGTTTAGAGGGCACATCAAAGTTAACAAACCAAGACTGCCTGGGGCCATTTTAATGCCATAAACCTGTAGAACTAATCTTAGACTACAGACCTTAGCTTGAGCTGTACTTGACTGAACATTTAAACCCCTACCCTCTCTTACACAAACCAAAGCAGCAGACACATTGTCTACAATAGTGCTGCTGTTGGGGGCATATTTAGTACAGCATAACACACTAACTGTGCTGTTTTATGTCAGCTATCCAGTTATTTGCAGGTTAAAGCATAATCTGTGTGTTGTGTAATTGACTAAAGAAACATGGTAATACCAGTGTTATATTGTAGCTTTTATTAGCACTTAAGTACATGGCTCTCATTTATTTTACATTTAAGATACACATATATCAATTCATTGAATGATTGTTAGTTATACCTAAAATATTATTTTAAAAGGTACGTCAAAGTTAATTATAGTGCACTAATAAAAGTGCAGGTAATGCAAGTGGCAATAATTCACTGATTCTAGGCTTCAGATACAGACTTTCTCTCATATTTTAAAAAGAAAAAGACAAAATACGCAGTACAATGTAAGCACATAGTAGTGAATTTAGCATCTCTCCCCCTCTGCTGATTTTAAAGACAATAGCCCCAAGGTTTTCACTAAGTGAATCTTTTAAATTCAACCTACTAAGGAACTTCAAATGAAAATTTCCCTTCAGGATAAAACTGGCAAATTTAAATCATATTGATGTTAATTAATTTCTACTGTCCCTGATTAATTAAGTAAAATAAGGAAACAAACAGCCAGAAGGACTCAAAAGGAGTCTGAGGCCAAATTTGAAATGAAATTGTTGTGGAACTTAAAGTTGGACAGGATCGGGCCAGCGCACTGCAATATTTATGCTGGGCTTTTTAATCTCGCCTGACAGGCTGACTACTGGGACATCGCCAGTGCCCAGATGCACTTACACTCATATAAACTGCTCAGTCTAGTGGACAGCATAAATGATTATATTCATATAATTAAAGTTTAGTTTAGTTTACTTTACTTTATTTTGCACTAACAACAACAATGTAGGGTGAGGCAGAAAACCTGAATGGGCTTAGAAGATGTATGCATGTGACAGAGAAGGTGTTATTTTTATTGCTGGGCTTCAGCGAGAGGTTTTTGGGGTGCTTTAGGCAAAGGATCTCCTCATTGAACAAGCCTTGATTTCATTTCATTAGCTTTTTACATAAAATCCTCTTAAGATGTCATTCTGGACAAGATGATTTTTGGTAAACTGATTTAACTTAAATGATGTTATTCAATGTTTGTATATAAATCGATACAGTTGTTACAGTATGTATTATGGAATGTCTAACTTTTATGGTGAGGGGCTCCTTCTAATAGGATAAATACCTATAGACTGTGGGACTGATTGGCTTCAGCTGCGGACGTGTTGGCTATATCTGCCTGAAATGTGTATTGTTTCTCAGTTTTACCTGATGAACATCTAAGGAATAAAATGTTGCATCTTTTATCAAGTTTATTGCAAGTAAAAGGACAGTGTGCAGTGAAGATTTAGGAATGTTGAACCTAAAATGATTTAATTGACCAGTTCATTTGAATGACAAATAACGGATCATCATTTAATTGTGTACAACCCAGAACAAATCCAGTCCAGATTTTGCTTAGAACAAAGCCTTTAATTCAAGATGCTCTGAAATGGTTTGATAGTCTCACATGAAGTGTAATATTCACTCTTTGTCTGTGGAAGATGTTGTTATGAACTGAGATTCAACCAAATCATTTCCCACTGAGCTCCTGTGATTCATCTTGCCCTTTATCTTGTTTTCTGTTTTCTTCTCTCTCTTCACTATCTTGTGTTTCACTTCAACATCCTTTAAATCATTAAATAGTTCTTAATCCTGTTCCTCTCCATGTGCTGCCCTCTCCCATTTGGTGCTCATCTCTGTAATTCTTTCTCCGTCTCTGTTCTCTTCTCCTCCACATCACTGCTTTAATCTGTCCTTCTCTTCTACTCCCCCTCTCCTCCAGGACGGCTCCTGTAACGGTCTCCAGCACTATGCCGCTCTAGGCAGAGACGTTATTGGTGCCACATCAGTCAACCTCATGCCCTGTGATGAGCCCCAGGATGTGTACAGCGGAGTAGCACAACAGGTCAGCATCAGAGAGTTGTTCTTGGTTTTCACTGATTTGTTCCCTTTCTTTCAACTGAACGACTTGAAGTTACACAACACAACAAAATTGCAAGGCACGTTGCAGTTTCTCAGCTGTTAATTTTCAGATAATTTACTAGATCTCATAGAAAGTGAGGAACTGAGCATTTCTAATATATTTTAAGTTTGTCAGTTTAGGTCTTGCATTCAATAGTACTAAGTTTCTAATACCTTGCATCAAAGTGTGGTGAGAATAGACTGCTTCCCATATCCAGTTGCTCAAAGGGCAAGTGTGCATGAAAAGCAATCAAGGACCCCAGTTTGCTGTGAATCCGCAATTTGCTTTTAATTGTGTTGCACAGGAAGGAGGAATCAGTGTGCTGAGGAAGAAAAGTCTGTCCCAAGCCAAAGCTTTCCAAGGGCAGCGACTGTAACTGCAAAGTATATTGTGGAGTTGTCAGTCAGCGACAGAAAGCCGAGTACAATTTGCTGCAGGACATTATCTCAGTGTCATATTTTTACCTCTGGGCATTGCAGTTATTGTTAGACGATACTGTAGATTATATCAGGCTTGTGAAATAGAAAGCTTCCTGGATAAATAAATCTTTGTTTACTTGCAAGGATTGCAACTTGTACAGTAAGTAAAAGTGACAACAGTTGCATTCTTGGAGGCTGTGTTAAGCATTTCTGCCCACATGCAACGCTTCTATGTGTTTCAGGTGGAGGAGTTCCGAGCACGGGATGCAGAAAACGGCCAGAAGATAGCTCAAGTCCTGGAGGGCTTCATCAGCAGGAAGGTGGTCAAACAGACCGTGATGACTGTGGTGTACGGGGTCACACGCTACGGGGGACGGCTCCAGATAGAGAAAAGACTGAAGGAGATTGATGAGTTCCCCAAGGTACAGTAGTGTTAGAGGCTGGCGGTTGTGATAGTGGTGGGGGTAGGTTGGGGATTCCTCACACTGCATACAGTTTTATTTATAGTGTGGTATCAGCTTGGTAAGACAGAGTGGCCTTTTAGCACAGGATCTCCTCTAGATGAGGCACTTCTTACACACAATGAGCCCACATGGACTCATAATGAAGTATAAGGTCCTCCCTACTGAGGGCTGTCCTCCTTGCATGTCATTACCACATTGACTTCTGCCTGTGCGTTTATCACACAGTTGACAGTGACTGCATGTAATTTCATCACATTTGATTGTGCATTCAATGGGATTTCAGCAACTTTGCCCTTGACATTAAAAGTCCCACCCTACCGTTACCAAGTGAGCTAAGTGGAGCAAGAACAGTTTAGTTTACTCAAGTTATTTACAGTCATATTGTAGTGAAACTGAATATTGCATGGTTGTATCAGGAAGGCAAGGGGTATAATAAAACAATAGTATATTTGATATCCTGCACACAGCCGATATGGATCTATTTTTAGTTAAAAACTATTAAACTATGATTTGGCTCTCTGATGGGCACACCAATCCTGTGGAATGACACCATGGCAGGAAAAATAAGGTATTTAATCTTCTTACGGCTCTGTAGTGTTTATAATCTGTCAAATAGCTATATAGTTGGAGTTAATCTCATTGTCTGGATAGATGACATCGGCATGATACTGCTGTCAGTGTATCTACCATCTCACAGCGGGAGGACTGCGCTAAATGACTTCTGCGTAATGTCCCTAATTGTTTACACAGGGAATTAGGGGGCAAGTGTAATTGTGACTGATTACAGGGGGATGGAAGGGGGATGAGGAAGCTCCTCCCGAGGAGGAGATCATCATTTTGTTGTAATGATATGAGAAATGTACTATTCTCATACAGCTCTGCTACATCTTTCATTTATATTTGCACTATACTTTTTACACTACACTTCTTTTTTTTGGTCAAGGTGAAAAGTGCGTGTGTGACTGTGTGAATGAATACACAAGCATAATCATGTCTTGTTTTCCAGGAGCATATATGGGATGCTTCTAATTACCTGGTGCGTATGGTGTTCAGTGGCTTAAAGGAGATGTTTACAGGGACCAGAGAGATCCAGGTGGGTTCATTACACCTGCATATCATCAAATACACACATAAAAGTATCTCATCCAACATATAAGTGTGTTACTAATTGCACAACACAGTTTACATTAAGTAAACATGTTGTTTAATATGCTAATTCCTGCTGTTTTCCCCCCCAAGAATCTACACCCATATGCTGTAAATAGTATTTCCTTCTAAGGTGTAAATAAGCAAACATTAACATAACAAAGCACGCACTCATGCATGTAAAACTTTTTTTCCATCTCCATAATGGTACAATATAGAATAACCCATTTCTACTACTGCTGACCTACTACTGAATATAGGATGTGATTGTTTTTCTTTTAATGACTGGTTTACTTCACTATTACCCCGGCAACGGCACCAATTCATCACATAGGCTCCATTTATAGATTTAGGACGTGCACCTGGTGGGGGATTGTATATTATCTCCGCAGGCAGAGAGGTGTCCCGCAAGCTAATAGAACCACCACCCACTGTGGGTGTTCAATCCTTTTGGGGAATGTGTGGGGACAACCCAGTCTGAGATGAAATATCCACACTTCCCATCATGTCTCTGTGCCGACCCGACGCTCATGCGCGTGTACGTGTGTGCACCAGCTGCTTTTAAATAGGTCACATCCTCTCGTGTGTTGCATCACTGAGTTGAAGGATGAACAACAGAGAGGTAGCTGATCAATCCTCAGCGTTGTCATCCCTGACCTCTCTTACGCTCCCTGTACGTTTCCCATTTATTCTGTCAACGCTGCTTCTCATTCTGTTCAAACTGCACTCCCACTCTCTGTCCACTCCTCACTCTCCCTCTCTGTCTGCTTCTAATCAATCAATGGATTGATCAGTAGCCAGACTGCTACCTCGAATTGCTAGGGCATATTTACCTTACGTACGACTCTGTGTGCCTGTAAGTGCGAGGAGGCACTCGTGGGACATATATAGGGCTTTCATTCTTGGAGACAAACTGAGCTAGATGCTTATTCAAACAGCACAGTTGCACCCACAGTTTTTAGAGGAAGCAATAACTTGTCAGTCAACTGTTCCTCTGCAATAACTGTTTGCAGCTCCATGAAGTTGAGCTACAAACCCTAACGCCGAACACAAAAACTTCATCACTTAGCTGTCCAAACTCGCTTGATTGCTCTGTTATCTAAATTCACACACAAACACAGCAAATAGGCAGATATTCACTCTCTTGATTGGTTAAGTGCTATTTTTTTTTTGTCTTGAGTATGCTCTTGAATCCAATGTGTGCCCTCACTTCACCTCTACTGGCATCCTTTCTAATACAGGATTGGCTGACCGAGAGCGCCAGGCTCATCTCCAAGTCTGGACACACTGTGGAGTGGGTGACACCCCTGGGTTTACCTATCATCCAGCCCTACCACCGCGTACGCAACCAAGTGGTAAGTCTTATCAGAAAGCACAGGAGTCAAGGTGAATGTGTGGGAAATGCCTCCACTTTTCATCACTCAATACACTGCAGAGCTTTCACATGATTTCACACGTAATTAAGCAGCGCCCTTTTCAAGAAGTAATTGTGCTATTTCTGTAGCTTAACTTTTACTCCTGGTAGTAATATTGATATCAGTAGTGGGAGGTATTTACCTGTTATCTGGATGTTAAGCTGCAGCGTTTTGTGAATTCACCACTGTATTGTCATATGCTGTATGATGTCTTCATTTGTTTGTATTTTCTGAAATTCACTGGCTGACCTTTCTGAGGTTCTCCACCTGTTTGTGTTGTCTTCGCTCTTTGTCACAACATTCACAAAATAATCTGCAGCTGGCCTTTTCAGAGCACACACTATACACTGAACACAGCACTCAATAATCTCTTCCTTACATACTGGACAGTAATAAACGCCTCTAAATAATATTTTCATGAGTTATTAAGGTGCTTTGGATCATCACACGATAACCCTCATTTCACTGTGTAATTTCCACTTGTTATATTTCATTGGACTTTGATGGAATTTCTGATGAAGCTGATAATAAATCAGGCTGGCTGGCTCGCTGTGAGGCAGTTGGTTGGTTTTAAACTGTGGGCATCCAGTCACCCGGTGCACATATTCATATTCAGGTATAAACTGCACAGGGCGGTATAAGAAGAACAGCAGCTTCCCTAACAGATCAGCTTATAATATGCTATATTTCACGTTTAAATGTTGTGTTTACATCTACCAAGAGCAAGCTGTTGTCCTCACACAGCCACCCCACACAATTGTGCTTTACTTATTGTGGTCTGGCAAGACTCAGTAAGCATTTGCTTGATTTAGGGGAACTGCCAATGTCCAATTAATTTGGATGTGATTTGACCGGCCTTTTTATTTTCAAATGATAAATAATGTGCTCTCATTGGCTCACACATGAACATCAAAAGGGCTTCAAGATTTCTTAACTGTAAAACAAAAACAAAAAGTTGATTGTTGTTGGTATGATAGTCTCACAAACTAGGATTACATAAAGACTCTTGTGAGACTGAAGGGGACATGTGGGGATAGATGATGGATGGATGGATGTTGTGGTTGTCACTGAGTCGTTGGTGCAGAGTAAAAAATCAACATCACTATCTGAACAACTTCAAAACATTTTGCTGCTGGATTTCTGTCCACAATTATACCTCAAAGCAAATAGTGAGCTCGTAGAACATGCGGTCAGCTGACTTTGGATTTAGTGTATCCACAACCCAGTCCTTTGTTTTTGCCACAGACTGTTTTTATGCTCTTTTAATTCACTCTTCTCCCTTTCACATTCCCTGTCTGTCTTCTCTGCTTTTCTTCTGCTTCACAGGAAAGCTACATCCCTAAGACAATTATTGTCCTAGTCTTTTTTACAATGCAGAATACCCAACCTATCATGGAGCTTTAAGCACCGGTTGCTTTTTGCGGGTGGAATGTCCCAGCTGAGCTTTCCAAGTCTCGATAGGTTTTGGTGCATCAGTACACCACTGATGGTGTATTGTGATTGCTGTGAGTGTCCCAACTGTTATGGAGCTCAACAACATCAGTAAAGTTTTCCGTTGCTACGGAGATGCTGACAGAAGCGTGTCTTGGAGATAAAATGTCTGAGTGCCAGCACGTCTGTAAATAATGTGCCTTTGTGTGTGTGTGTGTGTGTGTGTGTGTGTGTGTGTGTGTGTGTGTGTGTGTGTGTGTGTGTGTGTGTGTGTGTGTGTGTGTGTGTGTGTGTGTGTGTGTGTGTGTGTGTGTGTGTGTGTGTGTGTGTGTGTGTGTGTGTGTGTGTGTGTGTGTGTGTGCGCATGGAAAGAAAAGGCAACATATGTTTATGTGTGCCTTGATATTAAACCCGTTTGACCTCTAATATCCTCAAGCTCATTAACTAAGTGACAGGAGGAGACAGACATATAGCACATGCCAAGCACAGGCAGGCAGGAAGCCCATAGGCAGGCCCAGCATGCCGCCTACTCTTTTAGTATGACATCAAGCAGAAGATTGGCTTAGAGGGGGAGTGACACCTCATAAGCAGGTGCAAGAGAGCGAGGGTGGCAGATGGCGGTTCCCCTGTGGGTGCATCCTTCTCTGTAGATGTAGGGCGCGTTCTCTTGATTTGATCTGCTTCTTTTAATGTCCAGCCAGGACAAGGAAACTGATTAGCCTCTGCTCTTTTTCAAGGCCCTCAGATGAATAAATGAATGACTGAAGAGATGGGTTCATGGATGAATGAGGTATTAGCTTACGTTTCACAGATGACTCTTTTCATCCCCTGCAATAATTCTCTAATCCACTTGCATCACTGAGCAACAAAAATGAAACTAACTTGCAGGAAGGTCACCTTTTCCCGGCGTAGCTGGATTAAATTCAATCTCCCAGTCTCCTCTCTGCCTCTTAAATCCAAGGCCACTGTGTTTTTGGGGTCATTAGTAATTAGACGAGATAAGATTTCAAAATGAGGCGTGATGCACAGTAAGAAAACCAATAAGTGTGAATTTGAAGTAGCTATAGTAGCATCACATAATCAGGCAGGTTCGTGTCTGTGTTTCCCGGTTCTTAACAGTGTGCACACAGGGATGAGAATAAATGTCCACCTGTGTTATCGAGTATTTTTCATCACTGATGAGAGGTGAGGAAATCAGAGTGAGACACAGTAACTGAATGGAGCATGAATATACATCAGGGCGGCTGCCTAACAGGATTGGGAGATACTAATCGGATCAGAGGTCACTCTGGCTCGGATTCCTTGTTTATTTTTCATTCCCGCTCCCAGGCAAGGTTACAGTGAAATCTCACTCCCAGCTAATGGTGGCACAGGGGAATCGTCAGCTGGATTGGCTGGATTTGACTGGATTTGTGAGTTTATAGGGTGATAAAAAGCTTGTGATCTAATGTCCTCTATGCGGAAAGAATCAGTTAGGTTATTTTGGGATTTTAGTGGTAATTGGTGATTTCCCCTGATGCTTAATTTTTAGTATAGTAAAATGGTAAAGTACAATACAGTGCCTATAAATAATTTCACCCCCCTCTGGGAAGTTAATGTGTTTATTGTTTTCAACAAAAGGAGACTCTTTAACAGGAAAACAGGTCTCTACAAAATTAAATTACAAATGTAAAATACTTGTTTGCATGATGATCAGCCTCCTCCAAGTAAGTATTTAGTAGATGCATCTTTTTAGTTATAGCCTCTGTATGAATGGGTTTCTATCACCTTTGCACATCTGGGCAATTTTTTCAGTCCAGCCACAAATTCGTGAATGGGTTGAATCCCTAGTGGTATATCACCAATGATACGTAGTTCAACTTAGACTTAATGTGTTACAAAATAAATGCCTAAGTACATTTTTAAAGAAATCCATCTTGCTAATAACAAACCCAGTTAGTTTATTTAAATGTATTTCTTTGATTCCAGTCCCACATTTCTACCCAACTAAGCAGATGATCCCTTTTGTCTGGCTCGATTACTTTTCCTTCTTATAGAAGCAGGATTACAGCAGAGATGGTGAAAGTCTCTACAATCAGAATGAGTCTGCTTTTCATTCAAATTCCGGAGAACTATGTATCTCTAAATGTCAGCGTGATGCCCTCCACGCCTCCTTTTGCCTTGGAACAGGAGCGAGCCGTTCCCAGGGGTAGCGTGGTGTTACGTTGATCTTGCAGAATCTTGTGGCATTTTGAGGTGAAATCAAAAATTCAGTTTGAGTTTCAAGGACATCCCCGAGAGGCAGAAAAAGAAAGTTTGGAAGAAATAGGGTCTGGAAAAGGTCAGTGTGTGTGTGTGTGTGTGTGTGTGTGTGTGTGTGTGTGTGTGTGTGTGTGTGTGTGTGTGTGTGTGTGTGTGTGTGTGTGTGTGTGTGTGTGTGTGTGTGTGTGTGTGTGTGTGTGTGTGTGTGTGTGTGTGTGTGTGTGTGTGTGTGTGAGAAACTATGAGCCTGCAGCTGTCTTCAGAGGTAGAGGAGCAGGTATCCCAGCATAGAGGTGAGGTGTAATGGAGAACTGCTTCCACTTGAATAGATGAGACGTGTGTTATTAACCGCTATGTGATGAATGGGGGATTCCCCTCTCTGCATCCATGACCATCTGTAGTGCGGTTCTCAGATGATATAGACTACATCAGCCTAAACAGCTGGTTTAACCAAGGTGTCATTCATCACAGCCTCAGGGTCTGGTCTTGAACACAGATCATGCACGCATGCATTACAATGAACTAAAGTACATTGTACAGAAGTGACCTCATTTACAGTGTGGCAGTCCATTACTCACACCAAAGGTAACCTCCATTTCGTTCACCCTCACCTTTTTACATCACAGCTTCTGCTTTTCCTCAACCGGTTATGCTAGGATGCAACGAGCGGATGTAAAGAGGAAGATGATGGACAGACACTCTCTCCCCCCCCCCCAATGTCCTCCTAGAGAAATGATGGATGAGATAGCAGCCATGACAGAAACTAATGGGGTTTTTACCATGCTGCGCTTCTATTTTAAAACCATTTCTTGATAATTGTGTGATTCTGTCATTCATCACACAACGACCTTCAAGCAATCAACCAGAACCACCAAACCCAGTATCCTGCTGGCTCCCTGAACATAGCTTTAATGCACTTCCAACCATGTGAACACCTGTCACTTTAATCCAGTTATATCGTTCCTTTTTTATTTTTCATGCAGCTAATTATCAGCACCTCTGACATTTTATCTCTAATTAAATAATCGTAGAGTTGAGGACAAAAATGTAATGGAAGCAATCCTGATCATCGATTAATCATTACAGTTGTTTAAGTAAAAATGGAAAAGATTCTCTGGTTTGTGCCTCTAAAATGTGAAGTTAAATAATTTTAAAGTGAATATCTTTGGATTTTAAACAGTTGGTCTGTTTGAATAGGAATGTCACACTGGGCTCTCAGAACTACAGGTAACGAATAGAAAAAGTAATCAACAGTTGAATCGACGATGAAAATAATCGTAAAAAAAATGCCAAAATTCTCAAATGTCAATATTGTCAGGTTTCTTTAGCCTTCTGTGACACTAAACGGAATAAGTTTGGATTGTGGACTGTTAATCATAACAATAGAAAACTTTTGAAAACACTGACCTACGTTTTCCACCATGTTTTGACATTCTGTAGACGGAACACCTAATAGATCAATCTAGAAAATACTCAACAGATGAATCGATAATGAAAATAATCATGTGTTGCACCTCTAATTAGTGATGACAAACTCAACAATTATTGCGGTGTGAATAATGTGAATCAATGCAGTCACATGAAATCTCAGTGCTGGGCAAGATCAAAAACATGTCTCTTCTTAAAAACAACAGAGACAGACTGAAGTGGTGAGATCATCTAGATTAAACACTGAACAATGGAACAACAGTTGGGAAACTTGACAGCACCCATTGTGATTTTACTGCAGTAAGGAGACATTCATTCACAGCTGTAAGCCTCAAATGCAATTAAAATTCATCTGAAGTACACTCACTCTGTCAGTATGTCAGTGGACAACAAGTGTCACCTGATGTCATTATAAGCTGAGGTGTTGATGCCCTGCTCAACATTTTTGTTAATGCTGACTTTACTAAAAATCAGTTTCCAGAAGCACACTGTTGAAATAGCACGCTGTAATTCTGCTCTGCATTTTTCCCTTTTTAAATGTCTGACCCCCAAGATATTTCACTCCTCCTAAAACCTGTATGGCACCCGAGAGAGCATCCTACATAAGTGTTTGGTTTCCAGCTTTCCAGGGGGTCGTTACAGATTCAGAGGCTGAATGGGGAAGTTAGAATTGCAGAGGGGTGTGAACTTCAAAGACTGTTGTGTTCATCCAACAGAGAAGCAAGCAAGATCAAATAAAGCAGCTGAACGTTAGCACCAAACACATGCAGGGCTTGACAGTAAGGCTCGTCCACTTGTCTTGGACAAGTTTTGGAGGGCACGTGAAAGAGAAATTTACTGGCCCCTAGGGACCGGTGTCTTCATGTTATGTGACATTAATTACTGAATCGATTCAGGGTACCGTTTTAAAACAAATGTTTTTCCCCACTATACATGGGGATATAACTCCTCAAGACCGAAACATCACAAACGCTACGTGGTGCTCTTAGATTTTTGTTACTAAACGTATACCAGGACCTACACTTGTTATTTCTCTAACTGTGTGGAAGTCTTTTGTTTTCACATCACAGTTGTTGAACAACAGCATTAAAGTCTCAGTGAAACAGAATTTATAACGTCTTTAGTTTCTGTGCTATGTCATTTTAACCCCGACAAGTGACTTTTGCACCTGGACAAGTGAAAAGTAAATTGATGTGTCTGAAGGACAAGTGCCCCAAAAGTTACTGTTGAGCCTGACAAGGTTATTGAAGGCTCCTGTGGGTGTCAGAATGGCAGTGGCTCTCCTAAAGACACATTTGGAAAATATGTGAATTGGCAGTGTAGAGCAAAATAAAAACTGAATTCATTAACTTTTAGCTTTTCTTTCTCTGACTTGCTGTTGGGCTAATGCCTTTCCCAGCATGCATTTCTGTACGTGAGAGGCAGGGTGCAAGCTATAGTAAGGGCAATTTAGACTTACAAAAACCCTACACAAATGCATGAATACTCCACACTAAAAGGCTCAGTTGTAACCACTGAACCACTAATTAATTTATTTTCTGCATCTCTGCATTACAAACAGCAGATTCTCATAACCTAAAAAGAACAAACTGAATGCAAATCTACCCCCATGTTTATCTATTAATAATTGAGAACAAACATATTTTCTATTCATTCATATCAATGTGGGTAAATCTTCTGAATAGTAACTACCAGTAATGTCTAATGACTTTTTAAAAGCACACAATGTTTTAGAGTACAGATGGATCTAAATGTCTTTTTGAGTTCTGAATGTAGTTTAATTGAAATAGCAAAACATTTTCCTCTCAAAGCTGCTTCCCATCACTGTAAAAAGGACCGTCTTTGTACTTAGACAGAAATGTGCTTTGTACACTAAGATACATTAGTGTAAGCTGAACTCAAGGTAAACAGTCTAATCCAGTGTGCTCTCATTGACGAGAAGTTGACTGCCTGTTGCCAGTCATATCTCTTTCCTGATAGTAGCCTGTCGTTCCCACCCAGGCATGGTTCCAAGGGTCAGGGGAAGACTGGCCCGCCACAGATGCTTTGGCAGGGCTGAGTGGACGGACCCTCAGGGCTCGAGAGATTAGAACACTTCTCTCCACAAGGAACAACTGTCAGTAAAGTCTGTGGTCTGAGGGAGCATGAAAAAAAAGACTGAATAAAACAAATAGCAAGGAGGTATTTGCCTGATGGCTTCACAGTGTGCATACTGGCAAATAGCTAGCGGATCTGAATTTATCTTTCCTTTTGCACTGATGGTTAGTTATTACAGTTAAGTGGGTAATTGTCCTATTGAAGGGATTTTCTGACGTTCTCATGTAAAGAAATAGCGGATTGTTTAATTGAAGAAGTAATATGTTCCATTCACGTTTGCTCTTTGAGTTTTCCCTCAATTAATTAAATCTGATAGACTCATGAGTCATGATGAGTGATGGCCACTGACTTTTAATGAGAAGTTTATTCTGTGGCATACTCTTGGTGCCTCATCAATAACTACTTTTTTTTGATGCTGCTTCTTTTCTTTTCTTTTCTTTTTTTTAGCTCTTCTTTCCCATTCATGGTGGAAGTGCGTCACCATGAACTAATTCTGCCTGTAGCCCTCCATCCTATTAAATGAAAACTCATTTTTAGATGCATCAGAGTGTGTGTGTGTGTGTAACGTGAGAACAGGTGATTAAAATAGCCACTTTGTGTCTGCATGAATTAGTATCTTTTAATCCTTAATGTGATGTAATTCTTTTTTTTTTTGTAATTCAAGTTAATGTGATGTAATTATTATTGAAACAAGATATTAGGGTGGGACACAACAGTTAAAGATTTTTCTAAACTATAAACAGAAGATATAATTTAAGCAGAAACAAAAAAAGGGGTTTTTCTTTAAAACTAAAATTGCGATGTTACCTGACAAGGAATGAATCTGTTTCACTTTTTTGGAAATGTGACTCATGTTAGTGGTTACTTTGGGATCTCATATTCTCTGCTGTGACATTAAACGCCTCATGTGGAAACTGACTGATGACCAAATAAATTAATCTGTAGCACACCCATAACTTAAATTCAAATTTTTGTTCATTCAGTCTTTGCAAGAAACAGAGCCAGAGCATAACGGCTTAAAATAAAAATTGGAAAACTTAAATGTTAAAAATTTAAACCTGCAGTGCAGAACTTTTACATGTAAGTGAACATCAGTTACATTCAAGCCCTTTCCAAACGAGTTCACACAGTGTTGATTAAGCCCACAACAACCAGGTGAATCTCTCTGTATTTCATAGTATACAGTTTTGAAATCTCATGTCAGGTGCAACATTTCCCTGCAGGCCTTTGTCCGTTAATCGTACAGCTCTTGTAAATGTTATTGGACCTTTCACAGGGGTTGTGTGAAGCTTGAAACAATCTATCCACCTTTTTACAGCCCAAACAGTAGATTATGGCAAGGAGTGTAACTGGCATACTGGGACGAATACCGGTCGACTGTCAGAAAAATCTGTTTCCACAACCCTCTCTGAGTGTCATTATTTGTCTTTCAAATATAAATCAAGAGTTGTGCTTGGACTTGAGGTTAGTACCATCATCAACCCTTTTATTTCTTTGTCTTTGTATGCATTTCCAGCTGAAGAGTACCATGCAGCATATCAACCTCCAGATCACCCATGACTCCAAAGAGTAAGTATCTGTATCTGACATCTGTTCTGTTCTTCTGGTTCTTTGCTGTCACACTAACACAGACCCACAGTACATATAATGCTATCACATCATTCTCTCACATTTTGTGCTGAAATGTCACCAGTTAGTTTGATATTAGCGAGCTGGAACAAGAACAGAAGATAGTTGGCTGGGGAAAATGTGTTTACAACAGGTCTTCAAAATGTAGCTTCAGACCGTTTGACAACTTTCTGTTTGGCTTTAAAAGGTAATTGGAAGTAGAAAGTAGAGCTCTCATGAGGCAATTAGCTTAAAATTTCACTAACATCAACGGCATAAAGCACTGTCTCCAGCGGCTATTTTCACTAATTGCCTACTCAAAATCGGATGTAACTGTCATAAAGTAGGAAATGGCATCAGTATTGTGGAGTGAAACGTCTTTGAAAACATATCAGTCCCACTTTCAGAAGTTGAGACTTTGCGAACAGAAAGTAATTGGAAAGAAAAGTAGTTAAAACTTCTTTGTGAAGAAGCGTCACTAATGGATGTGTATTGTAATGTGAACTCGTTTTACTGCCAAATTCGTTCTGTAATGGGAGGTACGTGTTGCATTGAGGGACACAACATGAGAAAAAGTACAAAATATCATTAATTATGTGTTAAATAGTGGTAGTTCAACAAAAATCTATTTGATTATGAAAACGTTGCCCTACTTTGTTAAATACGTATATCAACTACAGTAGGTCTTCAACTCTTAGGTGGCTTATAGAATTAAATTTGTATTGTTTTTACTGCAGCGCACATATGCCTGATAGATAAATGAGTTTGGGATTTCACATATGAACTTAACACATTTCACATTGTATTATTGTTGTTTTATCTTTGCCTTCATGGGTCTGACTCACTGAGTGGTAGTTCACTTCCAGAAGATGATATCTGACCTTTTGGGGAGAAAGAAGACCATGATTTTGTGGTCTTCTCTGAAAAAGAGCCAGTTTTAGATGTGTTCAGGAGGTGTGAATGACTGTCATGGTGGTGAAGCGAGATTTTTTTTTTTAAAGAAAAATAAAAATAAATTGTAGATGGAGTTTTTAAAGAGACGACAGAGGAAGGATGATAGAGCTGAGCAGAGAACAAAAAAAGACAGAATGAGAGACATCGAGGAAGACTAGCTGTGCAGAGATGGAGTGAGAGCACTAGAGACCGAGATGACAAAGACTGACAGCTGTCTACTTTAGGCTGACGTCTACAGTACACTGCAGATCCAACCAAGTGAGGGGAGGGGGGGGCAGGATGCTGCTTAGAGAGGCTGTCTCTCTTAAAACTTGAAATTTGCTGTCAGAGAATCCATCAGTGTTTCACTGGCTGACATTAAGACTCAGATCTGATACAATCAGGCAGTTTTTTTCCCCCTACAACATGCATGCATGTCCACAGACACACGATTGCGCTTAATGTAATTAAACTTACTAAAAAAAAGCTTTCCAGGATTAAATATGTAAATAGAAGTGCAAGTCGAGTGGTGACAGACTACAAGCCCTGTTTTATCCTCCCTTTTTTCTCTGTCCCTCATGTCTTGAAAAGTGCACTTCTAAACTGCAGTGGGAAAATATGAAATGTTGAGTCCTGTGCCAACATTCAGTATCACTTGTGACATGAAGTAAACTTTCAACCTGATCCTGTGCTCCGTAGGGAGAGTGGTTTCACTTCAGAGAGCTGTGCTAACCCTTAAAGTACTGACTTAGCACCTCTCCAGTCAAGCCAGACCTATGAAATTTAAGGGGTGTGTGTGTGTGTGTGTGTGTATGTGACACCGAAGAGGAAAGAAAAAGAGAGATGGGGTTTTTTTGTAAGCATGGAAACAAATTATTTTCAGGAATGTTGTTTTTGTTTTGCTCAAACCCAAAACAGCAGAACTAAAAGGACTCTGAAGAAAACATTTCCAAGCCAAAAATAAAATGGACAGAAGGGAAAATGAGACGGACAGACAGGCCTCGTGTGTGTGTGTGTGTGTGTGTGTGTGTGTGTGTGTGTGTGTGTGTGTGTGTGTGTGTGTGTGTGTGTGTGTGTGTGTGTGTGTGTGTGTGTGTGTGTGTGTGTGTGTGTGTGTGTGTGTGTGTGTGTGTGTGTGTGTGTGTGTGTGTGTGTGTGTGTGTGTTAGCTTTGGGTTTGGCCCAGACTCTCTCCACTCTTTCTCCATTCCCATTAGAGGAGCATTCTGGTCTGTGGCAGCCCAGAGGATTTGAATGGCACTGGCTCAGGGTAATGGGAACATGGGGATAAAGATTGGGAGAATGCTTATTTAACAGCCAGTTGTATCGTCAGCAGCAGCAACATTGAATTTCTATTACCTCGTACTAATTTTTTTATGTCACTTCTATATACGCTCGTATAATGACTATTGTTTAAGAAGCATGGAGCCACAGAGTCCTCCAGAGGTCACATACAGTAGCAGAAAATAAACATTTATATTGAAATAGTTGCGCACAGATAGGCCTTCACAGCAGTCAATTTGACTAGTCATAGCAGGGGAATGTGATTGATAATATTAATTATGCAGTCATTAATATGTTTATTAATTACTTTACCTGATAATGTAATGACATTATATTTGTGGTATTATCATTACTATTAGTAAGACTTTCTGTATCAGCATCTGACCATCAGGCGAATGTGAAAAAATGAAAGACAGTGAAAAATACATAATACATAAATACTTGTGTTAAAGGCTAGTTTAAAGACTGGAAACAACAAACCTGGTAACTTAATCCAGCTACTAGCACCTCTAAACTCACTAATTGACACACCATATCTCCTCAGTCACTGACACCTTTGATTTTAAATCGGATCACATGTAATGGATTTAATGTAAATCTCTCTTGTAATAACTACTTTACTTTAGTTGGACATTTATAATAACTTTGACTTAAAAACACCCTTAAAAGAAGGGTTGGGTTTTTTTATGGTTAGTAACACTGCTGCTGTGCTGTCTAAAATACTTTATCTCAATAAGTACACAAACGTAAAGAGAAATAAAACAAATGTAGAATTGCAGACCATCTGTCAGCACGGTTCATAATGAGGCCACTTCAGACTTGGCTTGGCTGAAACATCCCATGATATTAGAAAGCATCAAAGTACAGGCACCATTACAGAAAGTGCAGAACTGTTTTATTATATATGTCTCTCCTTGGCTTTCTGTCTCCTCAGGAGGCCAGACACAGTTAAACAGAAGAATGCCTTCCCGCCAAACTTCATCCACTCTCTGGACTCCACACACATGATGCTGACCTCTCTCTACTGCTATAGGTATCAGTGATATAGGTTGTCTTTGCAGAATAATATTATGTATTATGTAATACTTTGTCTCTGACATTGACTCTCTATGTATGCATGACCTCAGCTAACTTTGAGAATGCAATTACCACCTCAGATGGGTGTTGCATGATATGTCTCATGATATTTCTCGCAATATAAGCTCATGTCAGAACTGGCCTCTAGACAGGTTTGATAATTAATGATGGAACTCACACTGGCTTTAAATGAATGTCAGCTATGGTTTTCGCAGTTATTGTCTATGTAATACAATTCTGTACACTTTTACTTTCAAAGTCTACTTATTTTTAATGTTGTTGTCTACTCTCTCCTTCAATCTCTGCACATGATCTCTTTCCTCTTCTATCCTCCTAGCGCTGGTTTGACATTCGTCTCAGTCCACGACTGTTTCTGGACACACGCCCTCACCGTGGACACCATGAACAAGGTATTTAATTACAGTACAACCTTTTTTCCCTTCCACTTATCTAGATTATTTCACCATTCCTCGTCCAAGTCATCTTTCATTGCTGTTTCCATCCTGTCTGATCATATATCACCGGGGTTTAATATTCTCCTCTTTTTGCTGATGAAGCTAAAAGTGGCACATGTGAGTCGATTGTTCTGTCTCTTGTCTTTACATTTAGCTCCTTTTCAATTCATTTTTTGTGAAATGAAACAGAAAAATTATAGAGGATAAGATTATTTTAGCACTTTTCCAGTGGATGATAGTAATAAGAGTAATTTGTGGCATCTATGACTATTGCTCCTGTTAAGGTAAACTACACAGCTGCTTTATACATTTATCACCTGCTAGCTGCAGGTAGCACCATCAGACAGAGGCTGCTGAATAAATAACTGTCTGCCCCTGCCTGGTGAGACTAGCTTGTCAACAGGCCCAGACTGAGACACAGCATAGAATAAAATGGATCAAATTACCATAAAGCTCCAATTTTCTGTAGATGTGGCTTCAGAGCACAGCCACAGTTTTATGTCTTCACCCAATATCAGAGGAGTTGCAGCCAATGAAGCAGCTCCCTCTCAGTACATTTATTCTCTCTCATATTCTCCGTCTCTTGATGTGTGCGTGTACGCCTTTCTCATTACACAGGTAATTGAACACAGCAGCAAAGGAAGGGTATTGCATAGATATATTAGTCAACACCTAGTTTAGTTTAATGGCAACTGATCCTTCCTTCATCCATTTATTTTTTCAACTGGCTACCCTGTCACATGAGGCTGGAGACTTTCCCAGCAGGTGTTGGGTGAGACTGCACAGGTTGCCAGTATAGAAAGGTTTCTCAGGAACATCATTGTGTTGTGTATGCATGATTGAGAGCTTATGAGGACATCCACACAAAGGGTTGTTTTTATGCGCTAAAGTGCAGGAATCGTAAAAGTAAAGCATGGAAACTGTTTGTTGTACCAAGAAGAGGAAACCGCTCTGTTAGCTCTAGTGATAAAATTTGAGTCTTGGATTTTAATAAGGTGGTGGTCAGTTGTCACATTAACATTGTAATATTTCAGAGAAAAAAAATCTTGGCCTCCTGAAGGTGATAAATAACACCTCATAAATCCTGTATTTGATATAGTTTCCTGAGAGTGAATTAAACTTGAGCAAAGTTGAGCATTTTAACATGGGGGTCTGTGGGGATTGACTCGCTTTTGGAGCTGGCCTCAAGTGGCCATTTGAGGAACTGTAGATTTTGGCACTTGTTTTTCAGCCACAGAGACAGAGTTGCTGCTTGCCACAAGCTCACCCCTTAAAAACATTGTGTAGCCTTGGTTCTCTTATTACTGGTGCTGTACCAGCTGCTTCTTCCCCACTACAAGTTCATGTGTCATGTGCACAACCTCGAATGTTTGCAAGTGGGAAACCTGTCAATATCACAGGGGGTTTTCCTGATAACCTGCAACCAGTACAGAGAATAAGAACACATCACTTCCACAGGTGTCAACAGAGATGTGAAAAATTCACACTATGCCCTCCATTCTACTTGCATAGTAAGTCAATGTGCACTTCTCTCTGCCTCTTCCTCCTCCTGTCAGGTCTGTCGGGAACAGTTTGTCGCACTGCACAGCCAGCCAATCCTTCAAGAGCTGTCCAACTTCCTGCTACAGAAATACTGCACCGGGCTCGCGTGAGTGTTCACACACCTGTGGGCAGGAACATGTTTGAATTTGCATCCTCACATACACACCCATCATATCATATTTGTTCATCCATCTATATGATAATAGAAATAAAAAGTTACCTTCTTTTAATTTAATTTTTCATCTGATGCAAAGTATTATTCCGTTAAATCCCTCCATCTGCAATCTCTCCTTCTTTTTCTGTCCATCATTGACGTTAAGCTCTGCCAGTTTACTTGCGCTACACAGAATGATCTTTATGTATGTTAATGGCTTAGACAAAAGCCAGAATACATGCAACTCCGACATGTACACTCATCATAAATCAGTCCAAAAGTGACACACACATAAAAGGTTATAAGACTGTAAAAGTTAAATCAGCGTAACAAGTTTCTCTTTCCACTTATCAAATGTTTTTTCATACTGAATGTGTGTTTCTGGCCTCAGGCTGGGTTATGCTTATCATCACTGACTGTGATTTTCCTCTTCTGGATAATTGGACACCTTCTCTACAGGCTTGACTCCACAGCAGCACTTGCCCTCTTTGTTCCCCCCCCCCCCCCCCCCCCCCCCACACACACACACACACACACACACACAAACACACACACAGACTCATTACTGTTCCCAAACACGTTATTTGCAATACAATGACTTTGGACTTACATTTTTCACTAATTAATTACATTGTTGGACAGTGAGACTGCTTTAAAGGTTTGAATACTCCACCTGGATTTTTTTTATTCGAGAAGGATCCTTTTGAGAATTACCACAGTGACCACAAAGACGAGTGTAATCCATCAATACAAACACTAATAATGTTTACATTTAGGTACTTCAACTTCTCACAGTACTAACAGTCAGTCATTTGTCTGTGTACCATTCAAGTCCTCATACAAACAAGTGTGTTGCTCCACCTGTAGAACATCACATTCTGATGTACTAATTCAAAGTAAACTGACTTGCAAGACTGGCTGTTTGGTTTTAAAGACAACTAAACAATGTAGTAACTCTAATGTGACATCTTGATGTGAAAAAAACCTGCAGAGGTTTAAATGATTAAATAAAGGGACTATCGGTCGTATGAACAGATGAAGCCATTTGGCTGAATTGTGGCATGTTTCTAAATACAAACAGAAAGTCCAGTTACCTCTAACTTCTAGATGCACCAAGACAATTCCATGTGTATGTGTAAAGTCTTAACTTTTTATTCTTCTCCTTTGTTGCAGGGCTGATGCCAAGAACAAGAAATACCAGGAGTACAGGAGGCTGGTGCTGCTGCTGGCCAAAGTGCCCCAGACAGGTCAGTTTGTAGAGTATGCAGCTGTCCCAAACACCTGGAGGGAGGGAGGGGGGCGGCAGCAAACAGGGTATTGTTTTTTTCTTAATTGGTTAGAAGAGGTTCTGTGTGTCCTCAAGTTCTGTTTGAGGTTAGCAGAAGCCTTCAGGGATATTATTTAATTGGGTTTGTGCGCAATCTTTGGCATATGTGGTCACAGCAACAGTTAATTGTTGTTGCTTATTCTCTGTACACTTATCCCATTATCTGTAGTCCACGTTTAAAACAGGAAAAGTTATTGAGTTTTGCTAAAATTCAGTTTAAATCATGACTGATGTATTTATTTCTGCCTGTGTAGCCACTAGCAGATCCAGATTCCCCTGTTTTCCTTTGATACCACTGGTGTCCAGAGTGAAGGTACAGAGACAGCGTCTCTGTCGGTCGGGTGGATGAAAGCTTTGCTGCTACAAAACCGCCTCGCACAATCTCCATCTGTACACTTACTGTCTGCTTGGCACTGACAGCTGGGTTGTATAAATTGATTACTGTTAATTGTGTCCCTCTTCTGCATAATCAGCTTATGTGGCTGAGACCAGTCAGGTGTGCTCCTGAGTGGTGTGTATCTCAGTGTGTGTTAGTGAGTGTGTGTGTGTCCCTGAATGCCCACTGGTTCAATGTTCAATACCAGACTCGATGAATCTGGACTGAAATCCATTATAATCTTCACAATGAAGGGTCCTGAACTTATTATTAAAGTGAATCAGGTTTCACCATGTGTAATCCAGCAGGGGGATAAGCTGAATCAGGTGACCACAGAGTCAGGAAAAAAGGCTGGAGAGCAAACTGAATAACTTCCATTATTGTGCAAAGAGGCTGATGTTTCAACAGCTAGAGTCTGGCTTTGATGGCAACACAGCAGCTGATTATGAGGACAGTAAATGCTTTAAGTTATTCAGTGTGCTCCTGTCGTTCCTCTGTGCCTGTGTGTAAACTTGTTGAACCTCGCCATAAATGAATGATTCATGTCTGGTCATCTGTCATGGAAATATTCGGACACAAACATCAGCTACAATCTGAAGATTCAAATATGGTCACTCGCCAGCATCTAACTGCACATTATGTTGATCTCATACAAATACATATAATATCCCATGAGATGTCTAATAATGGAAATAAAATAAATATATTCATACAGCCTCATATTTATGTATAAATATAAACATAACCCAAACAAAACAACATCTATATTTCATGCACTAATTCAAGTCAGTTTAGCATTGTACTGACTAGTGGATTAATCGATTCGTTGATCAAAAGTAAATAAATTAGCAACTATTTTGATAATTGATTAGTCATTACAATATTTTTTCAAAAATATATTCTGGTTCCAGCTTCTCAAATGTGAGAATTTGCGAGTTAATTTAATAAAATTAAAAATAAATTTAATATTTTTGGACTGTTTTTATAAAGCAAGGGGGCTCTGGGAAGTTGTGACGACTATCAACCATTGGATGTTTTATTGATTAAACAATGAATTGATTAATTGAGAAAAAAGTCGCAGCCTACGTCGGTTAACATTACTGTTAACTGATTTGATAATGGATCAACTATCTTTAATCCATATAAACTTATATGAGGATTTTATCTATCATAAGTCATTTTCTCCCTCCATTCAAATGAATTCAGAAAATGCAAAGATGTTTAATTTTTAAAAACATTTATGTTGTCATAAATCATGAGATAAAAGACAGTAGACACTCCACACAGAAAAAAACACAATACAAGTCAGGTAGTCAACTACAAAATGTATAATATGGAGGATTCGCTTGCTGCATGAATGAGCATATTCATGAAAAACAGTTTTTGTTGTAACTAAGTGCTATATAACAGAGTTCATATCAATACCACCCATGTGTTACGTTGAGACTAGAACTTAGACATACCTGTATTGATCAGTTATTAGTTTGATGATTGATGTCAGCATTATTTTGTTGCATCAGTAAGCTTCTCGTTCTTAACTTTTTATGGGCTTTCCTCAATAATTCAGGCTGCAGCTCCTGCTGGTGAGCACAGCTGTCAGAGAGGCAAAGCACAAAGTGCAAGACAGGAACACATTCAGAGCTAAAATTAGTATTTAAGTGGTGTATTAAAAGTTCATAGAAAATGTACTGGCGCCCAGTAACACTAAAAAGCAGTATCTCATTTAAAATGAAAGGTATTGACTTGACTTTAAAAAAGAAAAAGTTCTCCTCTTCCTCCTCCATATGATTGTAATTCAGCCTGTAGACTGGACCCCAGAACAAATTCTTAGTTTAACATCACGCTGCCTGACCATTAACTACATTTATGATTAATAATAGATTAATCATTGCGCAAATTTGTTTAAATGTATCATGTTCTCCCTCAATGATAGCTTAAATAATTTACAATGGACTAGTCTCACAGCATAACCCAAATTAAGTATGTGTTTGATTTATAAATTAAATAAAAACAATACAGTAAATCATTATAATGATAAAATAGATGCAACAATATAATGCAGAATTAGTGCTCTTGCTCTGCTTGTCACTGTTCAACAAATAATTTAGCTGACTAGGCTTTTCTGAAAGACATGACATGAAACAAACCATGAAAAAAAAAATAATTTGTACTATCAAAAAGTACAAATACCATCAATACCATTCCATCAAGTAGGAAAATAAAATGGGCTACACCCATCATGTGACTACACACTTGAGTCTTAAAGAATATGAGTGTATCTCTGCAGTGCTGAATCATAATAAATGTAAATCCTTGCAAATAAATATAGCAGATAAGATTTCTGCTGTAGTTTCAATGAAAAAAAGCCCACGTGTCATTCACTTTTTGTTGTTTTTTTAAACAACACAGTTGTGTCCCAATAACGCACAAATGCTGTTGCAAAAACTCTTAACATAGTTCTTCATTCTTGAACAGTCACATTTCTAACAGTGCCTCCATTTAATCATTAATTTGGTTAATTATTGAACATAATACATCACACCATACCTCACACCATACCTCAAAAATACTCCCTGCTGGAGAAACTGGGGAAATGAAAGTTACAGTACTTACATATGTGAGGTCATGTTTATGTTAAAAGTTGCTGCACATAATATAATTCACTTTGTGTAACTGCTCTCCACATACCTAAACCTGCTCTGACATTTTGCCTCTTGCCTCTCTAGGTGATTTTGATCTCCAGCAGGTGAAAAAATCCACTTATTTCTTCAGCTGAGAGGCTGGTGAAGGCGAGCCAGTGGAGGGAGATGAGTAGAATTGACAGAGTGCAGCAGGGAGGCTGAAGGCTCTGGTCTGGACTGGCTTTGTCTCCCCCAGACATTAGCGCATTGATCCAGCCGCGCCCTGCCTGGCTCCTGGTCCACAGGCTGGCATGAGCTGCTGGAACTACTGGAGTCGTTCACACACAGTGAACCCGCCTGATTAACTGACTGTTGGGCTGATGTTGAGGGAGGGACACTCATCCAGGCGAGAGATGAGGGAATCGGCAACGGATGGGAATGTTAAAGACTTCAATCAGTACAAAGCACCTCTTATAACCTCTTAGACCGTATTCGTGTGTGTGTGTGTGTGTGTGTGTGTGTGTATGTTCATAAGCTATACTGTAGACTGAATCATGTCGATCTCGCCATCGTCAGCAACACCTCAGCTGCTCGATAAGACTGAGCAAAGGTGCTCTACCTGCATAGTGTGATTGCCAGTGATTGGATGTGAGCGTGCGGGTGTGTGTGTGTTTGTGTGCGTCGGTGAGTGTTCATTGTCATGCTGTGAAGACCTCCACTGAGCGCGGAGCCGCCGCTGCTACCATCCCACCTAATCATCGATCCCATCACTCACTGGATGGCAGGATGCTCTCTGACACAATGTTGTAACATTTCAACTCTGACAGGATTCACTGGACAAGTTTGAAGAGGCATTTAAGAGTAAATGAAGGATGAACTTTACTGTGATGGGGGATACAGGACTATCAGAGAAAGAGCAACTTGGAGGGATGAGTCAAGAGGCTGGTTTCTCACCTTCTCAGAGTGACTAAGCACTTGACGACTGCGCTAAAATAAATGTGTCTCCTAAAATGAAAAGTGTTATTCATTTGATGGATCAAAGAAAGAGCTGGTATTCTTGGTGTGCTTAAACAGGATGAATGAGGCAGCTACTTATTTAGCTATATCTGCATATTTCAATCCTATTGTGTATCATGAGATGAAGGCCTTTTAGATGCACCACAAAGGGTTTGCAGGCTTCACTAATCAACTTGGTTCTTATTTTTCTGGGCCAGTGCCGCATCTAGATGTAAAAATAGCAGAAGCGCTATCTGATCATCGCTGGAAACGTTACAGCAGTTTCAGACAAAAGGTGCTGTCGATGTTCAAAGGCAAACAAAGCCAAACAAAGCTGGCTGAGTGACAATGTAATGAAATGGAAATAATCTTTGAGGGGCATACATATTGCTGGTTAGACTGTAGGTTTTCAGATGATTTGCATGGCAACATGCACATAGAGATGCTCTCCATATTTTATGATGTGCAGGTGACATGACTTTGATCACTCATTTTATTATTACATCTATCACCCAATGACGTTTAAGTGAAATCCTCTTTGAACTGTATTGTTCATGCTCATTGTGCTTTCTGAGTCATTAATATTGCAATTACAGGTTTATTCACTCACTTTGAAAAGTTAGCTGATTATTGATAATGATCAGATTTCTTCTCAGACATTCCAAATGAACGCTGACCTTTAATGGGATGTTAATAACTGACTATAAAATTGGTGTCAGTGCATGTATTAAATGAACAGTTTCTTATTTTAGGAAATATGATTATCCACTTTCTTGCTGAGAGGATTGAGACCACTTTCAGTTTTGTACGCTAAATATGAAGCTACAACCAGCCGTTGGTTAGCTTAGCATCTCTAAATCAACACACTATATCTTGCTTGCTCAATCTGTCAAAAACCAACATCTAAAAATATTGAGGTTTTATGAGGGGTTGGTGGATTTTGCCTCTGTAAGACAGATATATGCTAGCTGTTGACCTCATGTCCAGCTTAAAGTCCAGCTGAAACAGCATTCAAGCGTATCTAAATTCCACATCGTGCCATCAAGTGAAACAGGATAGACAGGCTGGACATAACAACGTTGAAAGTGGGCATGTTATAATGAATCTTGGCTCTGTGCCGCTAAAAGACTGATTGATGGCTGGATGTCATATTATTGGTTGAAATGGAACACATATTTTGTTGTACAGAAAGAGAACCTTATTGGATTTTGATATAAGAATACAAAGAAATGTATTTGTTTGGCATAGGTGCATAATATGACTGGGAATGTGATCTTCAAATGGGTTAAAAGGGCATTTTTCATTTCATCTCAACTTTAATTATCAGGCTGCTGGATGCAGCCTCATCATTAACCGATGGTCATGTGAGTGGTGTTGATCTTCTCATCTAACTTAACAAGAAAGCAAATATGTGCATTTCCAACATTTTGAACTATTCCTTTAAAACTCAGTCACTTTCAGAATGCATTAAGAGGTATCATGGCCCCTTGAATATTTGAGGATGGATCTCATTAGTGATAGTTTCACATGAGTGTTTTTAATAATATTGTATACAAACAAAACTTATTTTCTATAGTGTTCATCTTTTTATTCATATTTAATACCAGCCAGCTGTGTTGTTGTTGTGGAAGTTGTATTTGCAGTTTTAGGTATGAATGGCCAATCTCAGCTCATGCCATAAAACTGTAGCCTATGACTTGAATTAATAATAAATGACTTACTGTTGAGCCTCAGGATATCCCTATTTAAAGTGACTTTAACATCAGTGGTTTTAACTATAGCCCACAAATTACTAACATTACTGTTTGCTTATTGTCCTTTGCTATTATTAGTAGCTAAATTATAATTTTTTGTCAAAACAAATTTGCAGCATTGAAGTGCATCCTACAACACCGGATGGAGAGATTTTATAAATAAAGTCAACAGCTAAATAGTTTCAATAAAAACAGCAGCTACGTATTTATGAGCTTTTCTTTTTTTTTAAGCTAACACGTGGTGTTGGCTAGCTAACAGCTAACATCACCTGTGAGTTTAAAGCCATTTTGTGTTCAATATTGTTATGAAATGCAATATAGTGATAAAAGTGTGCCGTGCAGTGTGTAAAATATAGTGGCATCTAGCAGAACAGACTTGGCAGAAATTGAATATAATATTCACAAGTATGTTTTAGCTTGTATATTATCCCATGAAAATAATAATCCTTATGTTTTTGTTACTGTAGATTGACCCCTTTATATCTACATAGGAAGTGGATCCTCTTCCATGGAGGCTGCCATGTTGCACTGCCATATTTCTACAGTAGCCCAGAATGGACAAACCAAACACTGACTCCATCCTTTGACATTTTTTGGGACACCGTAGTTTCTCCTACACCCTTGAAAGGGGAGGAGTATTCAGTTGGTTTCCATCTGCAACTTAAATACTAGATGCCACTAAATCATACACACTTGACCTTATACTAATATTTATTATATTTTATGCAGCTCTACAGTATGTTCACATCACACTTTTAAACACAAAATTTCCATTTTTGACTAACGTTAAACTCATCTAACAAAACTTTACGTGCTAAAGTCTGAATGGGAAAGCAAACAAAGCCACAGTGTCCTTACAGCAGGCATCGCCCCAGTGTGCCTCTTCTCACCCCTCGTCTCCTCAAGTTGTCAGTTGTCAAGGACAGAGCTCTCTCCTGTAAAGTGCTCTCAGGATCTCACATACTTAACACATATCACATTTCACAACTTATAGCTTCTGACACACCCAGCTGCCTGGAAAAAAAGTACAGCACTACATGACCTGAGCTCAACACCAATGAGTGTTAATGGGTGGATGGATGCTGGGGGTATAAGTGGCTCAATCAATAGCCGTAACTCAGGCCTGAGGGAGGGTTGGATGGTTAGAAGTTAGCTTTAAAATGCTGCTGTTACCAAATTTAAAATGGCAGAACATGTTACAGATTGTGTGTGAAAAGCAGCAGGTCAGAGAGCATGCACACTTAATGTCTATTTTTGTTGGGATGTGCGTGCGCGTGCATGCGCGTGCTTCGGGGTAAACTACAGTTGACTTTGACTGATGCAGTAAACAGGATATTGAAGATGTCCTTACAGCAAATTGCAGTTGCCGTGTGGCTTGATGGGCCTGTCTCAGTTTCTCTGGGGTGATTCCAAGGATGTCTGCTGTTAGATCAGAGCTGCACTGGACCAACCTGCATCAACAGCAGGAAATAGTCAGATAGCTTCCATTAGGGATCTGTCCTGAGATTCACTCATCTTTTTCATAGTGATTTTGTATTAGGGAAATGTACTAGTGAACTTGTGATGGAGCTCAGGGATGACAGGAAACAGACAACTTTTACATTTGACAAAGCCATCACTTTAGGGCATCTCCTGAGAGAAGAAAAAGTGTTTTTTCAGCATCTTTTGAAGGTCTTTTCCCCTCCAAGCCCAGTTTATTTTTGTACCTGACAGATGGATCAGACTGCTGATATCACAACAACACAGTCATAAATAGTCATTAAATAAACATGTTTGAATAGATGTGCTCATCTATTTACTAATGGCCTGATGTCCTCAGCAGTGCTGCTAAAAGTCTTTGGATGTGCATCTAATATAAGTCAAGTATATCATAATGTTAAAACAGCTAGATTTAGACTGTGTTTATTTTTGGAAATGGCTTCTGACAAGTATACTTTCTCTGTCAGATCTTTAAACAGATGCACAGATGCTCACTGTTAGCAAGCATGTGACGCAATGTGAACTGTTATAATATAGTGGGTTATTCTGCTCTTCTAACAGCTAACAGACCATTCATGAACATTGACTTGACTTTCCTGTGAGCAAAATCCATTTGGAAAAAAAAATTGGTCTAAAGCTCAAAACAGCCGTGGCAAGTTTGTTCAGATTGCTAAATTTCACTAAACATCTGTGTTTGATTCAGGCATTTGCAAGACTTCACTTGCTCTTGTACAGTATTTTCTTTTAGTTCTCTGGTCTGGAAGAGTTGGGACAACATTTCCAGGCCACAACAGTTCTTAGTAGTTTGCTATTGTTGCTGCTGCACAATCAAGAATTTGTTTGAATTGAAATGTGAATTTTACTGTCTTTAAAGCTGAAATGAAGCAGAATTGCAGCCAGGCTACTGTGTTTCTCTGTAGAGTTTCCATGTTCATCCAGCTGGCTGGCTTTCCTCCACTCTGAGTCCAGAGGAGGCTCAAAATTGCTTTTATTGCATTTAAGTGTGTTATTCCTGTGATATAGTGGGGACATGTTTCCCTGTCTCATACCCAAAGCATGCTGGGATAGGTTCCAATGAATTAGACAATGAAAATAGTTCCCTATAAAACAGTAGAAATAAACGTAGATATTTTGCATAGCCTGAATGACATGTTTACTGAAATGATAATATGTAAATGTACTGTATGGCTCTGAGTAACACCACACCTGTACATGTATCAAACTAAGTCTAGACAGTAATGTGGGGCTTTTAGCAAGCTCTGTTTAGTCACGGGTTCATCAGAGAGTGGACACTGCAGAAGTGTTGGTTGCTATCTACCAGACATGCCAGAGCTGGAAGCCACTCTTCGATAGCTGGACCACTCACTCCCACTGAAAGAGCACTTTGATTTCCTTGCCAGGCTCCTGGGCTCTCCCGGCCTATCTCCTGCCCTGTGGCGTCATGAGTGCCCAGCACTCAGAAGCACTAGCAGGGGAGCGGAGTGTACAGACAGTCCTGGAGGGAGCAAATGGGGCCAGAGCTCTCTGTCAGCAGGGGAGAGGAAGCAGAAGTCAGCACAGAGGAGAGGGAGAGCTGGCGTTTAGGAGAAAGAAACAGGTGGTATAGTGTTGGCAGGTGTGTGTGTGTATATGTCAGGTACTGTATGTCACTGTGAGTTTCCTTGGCCTGACCTTTATTCTGACTGGCAGGCAATGATGGGTTGATTAACAACCATTGAACACACATACACACACATCTGGGGCCTGATGTAGTGATGGGCTAATGAAGTAGATTTGCTGAAAGAAAGGTGTAGGTGCCTTGTAGGTTTTTTAACCTTTTGATCTTTAAATCTCATTTAAAAAGCATCTTGATGAGATTTAAAACGTTGCAGGTAAAAATAGCCTGTACATTAAAGGCAGAATAAACTAAACCTGCAGAAGTTTCTTCAGTCCCCTGCCTTTAAACATTTGGATGGCAAACACACACAGTTGTGTCTCAAGTCTTTTTTAATTTCCTCTTTGGAGACCATCTGTCCCGACTCTGCAGGGAAAAGCAGCTGCCTGTCCAGCAACACAAACACAGTGACAATCTCACAATGCCCTGGAGTCATTAAAAGAGTAAACTTTTGATAAAAGATTAATTCCCGTTCATTTTACAATATAACAGTGAAAAATGAATGAAACAGAGGGATGGATAAAACAAATCAGATTCATGTATAAAAGAGAGTAATATGTTATATCTTTAGCTTAGCTTCATATAACCAGCTGCATTTCTGAAATATTGACAAGTGCACATAATTAAGCTTTAAAATGTCGTATTTTATAATGAAAGCATTCAAATGCTCAACAGATCAATCTACACAAATACTGTTATCCTTTACTGTTTCTGAGTGTGTCTTTTTCTCTTTTTGATAACCAGGCAGATGATGATACTGATATTAAACCAGTATGAATGTAAACAATAACAAAGATTTGGAGATCATTGTAAGTGACACAGTAAAACATCATCATGACTAACAGAAGGCCAAGGAAGTAACCATCACATGCTTATTGCTTCTGCTTCTATTAAAAATATGCAAAACTGAATACTCGTGCTCTTCCAACATGCTGACCCAAAATGAATTTTCTAAACATGAAGCAGAGGAATCGTACTGTACTCAAATACAATTTCTTTGTTTTCCTCTTTACAGGTATTGCAGTGGGATATAACTGACAATGATGTTTCCATTGTGGGGAGCTTGCTTTTTTTTATTTTATTTTATTTTATTTTATTTTTTACAGCCACACACACAAAGAATATAGTACATGTATGTGGAGACTACAGTATATGCTAGGCACTAGGTATGCACAGGTACGGGATGTGACAACTGTGGAGTGGCTCAATAAAAGAAAATCAGGTCCCTGACACAGAAACACTTGGGCTGAAACTTTAGCGTCTGGTTTCATAAACCGCCTGAGATCGCCTGTTTGCCTCAAGGGAATTGATAGTTACTGATGAAGATCTCAGTGTGCATTAGCTCACTGACATTTTGTCCGTGTAGGTATTGATTGGTTTTGGTATTGGTATTGGCTTTGTACTCAGTCACTGTTTAGATTATTACTCTCACTAACAGGTTTGGGATTTGAAAACAAAAGCAGGCAAGGATCAAGTTTTAAAAAAAGACAGATAAATGTAAAGACATTTAAAAAACAATCTGAATGATTGCTGTTTGAGATTGTATTGTATTCTGTAAAATACATAACAATGTGCAGAAAGAGAATTATTAAGGAAAAGGTGTATTATATATTTTGTTTTGTTAGTGTAGTTATTGTTGACCAATAACAGAAATAATCTGAATTCATAAGCATGAATGTATTTGCGTGGCAAGGTCAGAGAAACAAAGCACATCCTCTCTCCATTCAAATGATCAGCCCTTGTGGATAAACATTTTAAACACTCCTTGCTTTACTTCAATTTATGAAACCAAAGACACATTTGAATAAAAATGGAAATGGAAAACAGAGGGCAGGAAAGAGAACAACAGGATATACGAAGAGAGAAAGTCATTTTTTAAAAAGCATTTTGAAAGCACACCGCTTGGAAAATCCAGATGCTTCTGTTAATGTTGTTGCTGCCGTGTGTGTGGCACAGATGCCATCCTTGCCAAAGCCTGCAGGAAGTACTGAAAATTCTGAACAGTTGTAACATTAACATAACACTAAACATGTTTGTAAAGTTGCAAAAAGAAGGACATTTGCATTTACAGAGTTCTGGGCAAGAAGCTGCAGCGGTATCAGCATGGAAGGAAACATGAATCTTAACGCAGAAATGGTCAAACAGCCAGTGTTTGCAAATGGACCGGAGTGTGAGAATTAAAAAAATAAACACTTATACAATAGAAGAAAAAAAACATGCAGACCTCACAGCAACTGGCACAGGATTATACACACACTGTGGGTGGTACTGTGAGGGACTGTAGAAAAAGTGATACAGCTTTTGTTATGTAAATTATTTGTTTTGCTTTAATTACTATGTTCAAGTAATATCAGTTCATTCCAGATGATAATATGCAATTCGTCAAAGATTAAAAAGATATTCCATTTTCAAACATTTTCTTTTTTTTCTCTTCTTTTTTTGTATGTCTAGAATTATAGCAAACTAGGCTAAATAAATAAATAGTCTGGTTTACATGATGCACACTATGTTTACACATAGAAATAACAGCCATGTCAATCAAATTATTTTCATTGAAGAGTGTGATTTACATCTAATATATGCTCAAGACAGACTTTAAACAAATTCTTAAGTAGCGTTGGGAAATCAGTCTAAGATGTGAAATATTGCACCTCCATTAACACATCAAAACAATTTCTGCATAAAGTGACTCTCAAACTGTTATTGCTTTGTTTGTTAACAATATGAAATTTTGACTAAAATATGTAAAGTGTATTATTCTCTGATGTGCATGTTTAGTTGTTAATGAGTCAGTTTGTGTCCTGACATTCCTCTCCAAACAGTTTGTAACATTTGCATATTGAAAAACTGGAACTTTGGTTTGATTCCTTATTAAAATTGTGAGGATGATTTTGGGATTATTGAGTTTCAGTTACTAATTTAATTGCAATTTCGCTTCAGCTATTTACTTTTTTTGCAATCCACAGGATTCGCAATCCTATATCACACTTATTTCTCTTTCTGTCTAAAATGTCTAAATATTTCTTTTGTCATTATATGTATTCCTAATATAGTGCCTCCCGGACGCGGAACACTGTTTGAAATTCAGCAAAACAATATTCCTATAACAAATCCATATATTCATTATTTTTGAGCATCCAAATAGGTTCCACAGGGCATCATTTGGGCATTAAACAAAGACAGACCTGAAAAACACTGTATAAAAATACTTATAAACCTTCAACTTTGTCCCAATCATAACTCTCAAGGTGGATAACAGGAACTGAAACTAACAAAATGAAAATCTAAAATGATCATAGCAGAACAAAATTGGCACTGTATAACGAAATCCAATCGAAGACGAAGAACAGTCCCAAATAGACCCGAGGGATTCCAATTTCCACTCTCATTACTCAGTAATGGTTCAGGCATTAGTGAGATGAGGTGAATAGGATGTCAGGTCCAAAAAGGAGAAAAGGTTCCTTTCCTAATGCTTTTGGACACATATCAGTGGCATCCGCTGAACTCTTATTGAGGCATTAATGACAGAGGCACACTGCAATATACAGCCTGCAAAGAATCTGCACTGTCCTTGGCTGCTGATCAAGTCTGTAGTGTTTACAGTTGGCTGGAGCTTTGCAGGAGTTTCATTATCTGTATAAACTGACTTTGGCATAGTGACACATTGCCCAAACTGCTGCTGAGGGATTCAGGGTTACAAAAGATTGGATTTACATTTTGATGATGTGAATTTGAATAGTTTTACATTTTGACTCGTATAAAAATTCATCGTAATTAACTGGCAGTGCATTATCATTTCTAAGATACAATAGAATACTTTCACAAAAGTGTAGGATATTACAACTCACATGACTACAGTCCATTCACCAATTAATAAATTCATCTTCAGAAATCAAGTCTGCTGTCAAGAGAGTGTTAATTGTCAGTTGTTTTTTTAATTGGATCTTGTTTACTCATGAATATTAAAGCTGCATTAATCAACTTTAAGCCACTTGGGGGAAGAAGAACTCAAAAACAAGGGGACAGACACACAGCCCTGTCATATTACCTTTATTATAAAGTTGTTACGTTAAATGCATTAGCCAACATTTGCCTACTTACATATACAGCAGACACAAGCAACATTATCATCCCATTGGAGTACTCTTTGTGCTCTCATGACTGATGTAACTCTGATATTACACCAACTCCTGAGATAACATATCTGGCTTGTCAGCTGCTAAATGTTTGACTTTTTTCAGCAGCTTGCCTGCTGTTGTTGCTGGCAGGTCAAAGTGAGTTTACAGGAGCTTCTATTTTTGTTGAGGCCAGAAATAGGGTTGATGAGAAAAGTGTGTGCAGTAAATGTGTGGGCCTTAAAGGATCCGTATGTAAGATTTAGGGGGATCCACTGGCAGAAATGGAATATAATATACATATGTTTTCTACAGTAGCCCTAAAATGGTAAAATTAAATAATGGCTCTAGAGTGGGCCTTTCATGATTTTTGCAAGTTTCGCAGGCACCATAGGTTCTTAAGAGGGGAGGGGGAAGGGCGTTCAGCTAGTCTGCAAGCTCACCACTAGATGCCACTAAATCTCACACACTGCTCCTTTAAAGCCAAAACAAGAAACAAAAAAAAAGGCTAAAAAGCATCATATAAATGCAGAGTTGAGTGACCATTCTCTGCAAGTTCATCACTATGAGCAACTGCCTTCTGATTACACTTGGTGATTTGATTCATTGTTAATATAAAAATATTGATTAATGCAGCTTTAAATTGAACAAACATGCAGACATTTCCTGTAGAAATCGATGGCGTGGCTGCAACAAGACAATTTGTCCTAGGGCTGTAATTTCAGTATTAAGGATATCAGTGATCTGAAAATCCTAGGGACTATCAGAGGCAGGTAGGTATTGCAAGAGAGGCCAACCAGATTATAAAAATGCTATTTTGATTTATAAATATGATCATTCACCCATTCATATCAATAGTCTGGGGGAAATACAGTTTAAAATGTTATATCTACTTACTATAATCCAATTTTGTGCTTACACATTTAATTTGTAGCTTTATTTGAAGGGATACTTACAAAACACAAGAAAAACACAGTATTTTGATAGTTTTTCTGACTTTTTACAAAATCACAATTACGATGCCTTTGTGAAATCATCTTTTACAGCCGGTCTAATGACAAAATCAGGTGGATACAATAGTTAAACCCCATTAAAGTGCCAACTTCTGATATCTGAAGCAGGTCCCTGATTTTCTTTTAGTCCCATTCGACCTCATGTTTGCTTTAAATGAGGTGAATGTGAGGATAGTGAAGCAGATATGCCCATATATTGTTGACTATGTTGTGAAATACAGTAAATAAAGGAAGATGGGAAGATGCTACTTTACCACTACTGTTCTGTGAATCTACTTTGTCAGTGAGTAGAAACTTCTCAACGCTGGAGATTCAAAAGTCACCATACAGACTTTATTATGTTAAAACAGTCTCCCCTCAGATTTTCCCTGCTCCTAATCACTCAACATACATACATTCGGATAGTCAAAATGGAGTGGATAGAGAGAATTGAAGAACTGTAGGACGGACACCAGAAACTCCCCCATGTTCCTGCAGTCAAGCCCCTCATTGACTCAGTCCCCAAAAAGAGTTTAATTAAGATCACAAGTTTGAGGATAGCCTTGATCTGACTTTGATGTGGTCTGTCTCAGGAAGGCTCACTACGGAGTCTTTCTTGGGTAGTCCTGAGTCCCCTGGACCTGTTCCCACACCCCCTACAGCCAGCCCTGCACCAGCCCCCAAACCCTGCACAGAACTGGGCAGAGATGCTACAGGGAAGGCTCCCACAGACATCTGGTGGGGCAATACCACCCTGTGTGGTATTGCACTCCGGACACCTGTGTGACCTGATAGGGTTTGGGGGGGTCCAATGGAAGTGGAAGAGGCTTGTGTAGACTGAGGTGGACTAGGGGCTACTGGTTGCATCCCCTCATGAGGCAGTGAGGGCTGAGAGGCTGACAGTGCCCTGGCGTCCTGGCTCAGACTCCCCATTTGCAAGGAATGGGTGCTCTTATGTGTGCTGGGACGATGTGCAGGGCTGGCTAAGTGCTGCTGGACCAGCGAAAGCTGGGAGCCTGAGGTGGGACCAGCCAGGGCACTGGATCCATACTGGAATGCTCGTCCTCCTACTGCAAGTGGGCTTTGGACAGGGGGGCTGGACAGGACCGGAGCAAAGGCACCAGAAGCAAGAAGCTGAGACTGCAGTGGAGAGGCTGAGACAGGGCTGGATACATTTTGCATTACCTGGAATCTCCTCACCATCCTGGGGGACTGCAGGTTCCCCGCTCCTACTGAGTTCCCTTGCATGGGGGCACAAAAGTTCATAGCTACAGCCTGCTGAAGGGTGGCAATTGCTGAAATCTGAGGCTGGGCAGAGGAACCTGAAGGAGTAAAAATCCCAGCATGCAGAGGGGATGTCATGGACATTGCCCGCGGCCGTGGTAGATCCACCTGTTGAACCATCTCCCGATCGTATTTAACTATCTCCTGGATCATCTCATTCTCCCGGTTGTTGAAAACACCCGAGTTCAGATCATGCTGAACTTTGTGCATCAGGATTGAGTTCTTCTTGCCTGCAATGACATGGGGATAGAAAGTAGCATTGTTGCTGAAGTACATGATAACGGTACAGAAAACAGTCTTAGGTCCACAGTTGTGACTAAAAATAGAAATAATGCCCTATCATTTACCTCTTCTATTCTATTTCAAGCTATACAGTACATTAGCCTGTATGTATAACATATTTTTCTGCACACAAAAGTTCATCACTGACAAACACATACAAACACACAGAGAGCAACAGAGAGCATCGTATGTCTTGTATTGATTCCCTGTTGTTGGGAAAAGTAGTGAGTGTTTTTTGCAGAGTCACCTCAGTGTAGATTCTTCTATGTCTATGTATTAACTAGCTTGCTTTAACCTTATGTTTGAGTAGGGGCTGTATCTGCTAACGTAACTGTGATTTAACATCATTTTTTTGTTGTTCAAGGCTAAACTCAGGCTCGTGATGTAGCAGATTATCAGCATCATGTGGGCTTACACTTCCAAAGATATGTACATCACAAACCCCAAACTTGCATATAGGAATGGGACTTTGAATTGTCTCCAAACACTTGAAAACATAAGCAGAGCAGTAACAAGAAATGTGCAGTATCAAGGAGGTGCAAGACAGGAGAGATGCCAAAAGCAGCCTTTGCCATCAAGACACCTCTTCCCTTTTTACACCAGTTCACACCTAAATTCACTTGACTCAGATAACTCACATGACAGTTACTTCACATTAAAAACTCTCATGTGACATCCAGCTGTGAATGACTCACAGAGAATTAAATGACTTTCCACTTTCCACCAGTAAGCACAACCGATGAAGCCTCCCATAGGGGGAGACACAGACGTCACAGCAATCAAGTGTGTGAGCAGATCATCGCATCTGAGCTCACATGGTTCATCACTGGCCATGGCTGTGCCAGAGGAGAGGCAGTGTGTGCATCACACAGTGCTTTGATTCAAACTCACCGGGTGCTCAGCACTGTAATGTGAGTAAAATAAACATGTGACTGGACATGACTGGTGTGACTGGAGCCTGAGTTGAATTTACAAGTTTCCCCTCCCTGACGTCATTGAACGTCGATGGAGGAATAGAACAGAGACATCAGAGTCTATTTGGGGCCTGATTCTTTCAAACCAGTGATTTGATTGTTTTGACATGTGAAGAGAGGCAGATATATTAATGTGTCAGCAGTTTCCTTAATTCATTTAAGGAGAAAAAGGAGGATAAACCAGGTGGGGTGTTTCTCAGTGTTAGATACTTATAAACTCCCAACAACTGAAACAGTCTCAGGATCAGATGATGAAGAAAATATTCATCCTTGATCCAATTTGGTCCTGGAACCCAAAGAAATTAGCTGCTTTGCCAGCGTTTCTTAGCTGCATCCAGATGATCCACCATCTGTTGTACCTTCGGGACAAAGAGGGTGTGCTTTTGGGCAACGAGTAGTGCATAGCTCCACTCTCTCTGACAGTCAGCTTAGTTCTCTGATGCAACAAGTTGTCTAAAGAGCTGGCATGAAAGCTTGGTTGTTAGTCAGTGTAAAAGTCTGACTGATAGTCACATAATAAAGAGGTCAAAGAGGCTGGTCATCAACTCGTTCCCCTCGAACATAGTCAGCCTCAGAATGAATATGACTATGGTGACTTCTGTGCCATCCTCGCAGGTTGCATGTGTTCAATCTTTGAATGGGAAACACACACACACATGCACACTATGGTAGCCTAGGCTTGGTGACGATGTCCTCTGTCAGGATTTGGAAGGAGCTGGCAAAGGTGTTCCCATATATTGTGCTGCAGCCTGGAAAAGCTTGTGGTAAGTGAGTAATGTTGAAAGAGGGCTTCCTCAAGGAGCACCACTAGGTATTGCTTGTAGGTATGGTGGGATTTGTTCTTATCATGCATTCAAAAAGAAGCAAAAGACAGGTAAAGTTGGCCTCTGTCTGGTACCACCCACTGATATATTTTTTGAAGTATATTAAGCATCTTTGGCACATAATTTTCTTTTGAGGTGAAATAATATATTACTCCTATTACTTATCTACCACTAATATCATATCTCATTTTTAAGCTGTTGCTTGAGAGTGCTCTGGGTAGTTGTGTCATTGACTCTGGCTCAGTATTGATAGATATACAATATTAAAGGGCTTTGGGGTGAGGTTACCCTCCAGCCTCTTCTTTTTAACAGTGAAGACAAGAAAATGGTATGAATACAATGAACAAAGGATTAGTCCCACTTGTTGTAAGAATGGATCACAGGTCAGAGGCTGTTTTTTATGAAAATGTGTGGAGAGCTGGCTCCATCAACAGTAAGTGTAACTATGGTCTGTCAGGCTGAACTGATCCTAAATAAGCAGCCCTGGTCAGATACTCGACAAAAAAAATAATCTTTTAAACGTGGTGGAATTCAGATATTTGAAGCATTAGATTGTACACAATTTTGAAATGAGAATTCTATGGAGGTCAACAATGACTCTTTACATTTAAAAGGATCAAAGCTGTGTTATTATTTGTGAGCCAGTATTCAGATTTTATATACTCAACCAGGCCTGAAAAAGCCAATCAAAAGAAAATGTTATCAGTGATTAATGTCCATCATGTGCACATGGATTTCACAGAGAATATTTGGTTGGTGGTCTTGAAACAGACATGTCAGTCTCCCTCGAAATTGTGAGCTGACTGACTGAAGGCTGCTCATGTGTGGAATCTGGCTGCTATGGCAACAGCTGGGAAGTGGCGGATGCAGGGCTTTTGTAAACATGTGAAGTGTAGTCATGTGACAGGGGGGGGTGTGGTGTGTGTGTGTGTGTGTGTGTGTGTGTGTGTGTGTGTGTGTGTGTGTGTGTGTGTGTGTGTGTGTGTGTGTGTGTGTGTGTGTGTGTGTGTGTGTGTGTGTGTGTGTGTATGCTTGAGGATGCTCCATCCTGCTCAGCAGTTTGGTCTCATGATATTTTAAGTGTCACATACGTTCAATAACTGTTTTCAAAAATGGCAGACATAGACAGGAAGCATTCAATTTCCATGAAACATTTACACTAAAGAAACTACATAATAAATGATTCACAGCCATGAATACATTTTCACCCCCCACTCCTCTTCCCCACACATAGTCCCTGTTAGGATCATTCATACAGTACATCACAGCTGTCAGATAGCGCAGTGTTTTGACAGAGACATCACATTAATGAATGAATAAATTTTCCCTTGGCTTCATTTCATCTTGTGAAAAACTAACATGCTAATCAGGGCACCATACCTGTGGCTTTTATCAGTGAGGCATAATGCTAATTATCCAAGACTAAATCTCAAAGACACATAATAGATAGACACAAAATATAATCTAAGTCTGGGTGAATTTTGGTCGAAACCAAAATAGGAAATATTAACATTATGTATTTGCTTTAACAGACACAATAAAGAGCTTAAAAATTAACGCCACATGGGCTCACAGATCATTTTTTGACTGAACATAGAGACTAAAACCAAACCTCTGTGGTCTTATGGTTTGGATAAGTATGTGCTCATACAAATTAAAAAATACATGTTAATACGAATAATGTTCTGGAGAAAGAGTTTACTTTGTTATAGTAAACTAGTGTTAAAAAACTTTAAACCTGCATTAACTGATTTTTTTTAGGCCAGTTAGGGGCAGCAGAAAGAAGTTAGGACCGCAACATCATCACCTCTTAAAGTTGATGAACTTTTAATCAAACTGCGGCTTATTTACACATCCAGCAGTTACGAAGCAACATTATCATCCAGTTGAAGTCATGTTTCTGGCCACCTGGTGAATGTTTTTGATCACTGCCAACTCCTGAGGGAAATATCTGGTTGTTTTACGACTAAATGCTACACCAACAGCTAGCTTTGTTGTTGAGCAGGTAATGAACAGAAGGCTTTTAAAGCTCTTTCACTAACAACAGCTGCCTCCTGTGGCTGAAAGCAACACTATGAGAGCGGTGAGAGTGAACCAAAACAATAATACTGCAGGCCCACAGCTAAACATTTAGCTGAAACTATAAAGTTCCATAAATCCGAGGGCAGCTGCATAGTCAGGTGATTATTCTCTGTAGGTTCATCACTATGAACGATGCCTCAGACGGTATACATTGTAATTTGATATTTTAATTAGGGATGCACCGAAATGAAAATTCTTGGCCGAAACCGAAAACCGAAAAGGAGGAAACCAAGGCCGAAAACCGAAACACCGAAAGAAATTATTATGCCAATTATTAGTACCATTGCATTTATGGCTATGACTGTGTACTAACCTCACTAAAATCAAGGCATTGCAATTCAAAGAATAAATCAATTACAAAAGTATGAAAATATTTATTTAGCAATGACATTACAACAATGCACAATATAGAATTAAATTAAGTTAAAATAACACTTAGTGTTACACTTGGTGTCCGTCCGGGGGGGTGGAGGGGCGATCGGTGTCGGTCTAATAAGCAGTGTGTTTGTGTGACTATAAAAGCAGCGCGTGTGAGAGCAAAGCGTCCGTATAGCTCTCACACGCGCTGCTTTTATAGTCACACAAACACACACACACCTTCTCCTGTGCTGTGCGCTTCTCCGTCTCCAAGCGGGTTCTCCGCATCCATCACGGCCTGGATCATTTCTCGTGCGCGCTGCTTTAATCCCACATCCAAGTAATGATCTTTATAACGCGGATCAAGTACAGTCGCGATGAAGTCCAAATAGATCTCAGTGAAACCTGTGCTCACAGACTCTAAGAGTGTACTACACTTTAGTGCTGCAATTAAAGGAATAATGTCTGCTACAGATGCATCAGAGGAGCTGATCTCTTTAGTTAGCTGTTTCGGCCGTATTGTTTCGGGGATAAAAGTATTTCGGCCGAAAACCGAAAATGCGCTTTTGGGCCATTTTCGGCCGAAGATTTTCGGTGGCCGAATTTTCGGTGCATCCCTAATTTTAATATTATAAAAACAGTAATTTCAGCTACTTTAGCTGTTTATAAATCTATCTGACAATACTGAAAAATAAATAATGAGAAAATGATTTTGCATGACAGAGACATGAGAATAATAACATTACATTAATAATGCCCAAAAAGGTTTGGAGACCTTAAGACACCAACTGTCACTTATCCTCTTTGTTTAAACAAGCATTAGTCTTACCTATCCTGTCCAATCTGTCTATGGCCACTGTCTCAAAGGCCCTCCTCATCATGGGATACTCCTCCAGCACCTCATTGAAATTGTCCACAGAGAGGGAGTACAGGCGACAGTATGTGTCTGCTCGCACACTGGCCGTCCGTCTGCCACGGGTCAGCAGACAGATCTCTGGAAGGTGAAAGAGAGACCAGACAAGAGACGGACAAATCAAAAAATGGCAGACTGACAGATTTCTTGGCGTAAGACAGCAACAGAGAAAAGGACAAAGAAGTAAATACATTGGTATACTGCAACTGCACTATTACAAGACAAAATACTGAAAGGTTGAACATGATTAGTTAATGTTGATATGCATCAAACCTGAGCGAGTACTTCATACCCCTATGGTCAAAAATAAAGTATATACTGCATATGCAATAAGTTTGGTATGTCAAGTAGACGTTGGCCCACTCGGTCTATTTTGGTCACCTGAGCATTTGGATATTTGGATTCAACCATCATTTCATGTACATCATGTAAGGTTTAAGCACAGTGTGATCAAGAATGAAAGAGGTTTATATGTGCAGTTGTTGTGTGTAGTTAGTATGACCCACTGAGAGTAACACTGAGTATTTCCTCCAGCACTGACACAGCACTGACAGCTATGTTAAGGAAGCACACTCTATATTTGGAGATGTGCAGCTAAGCTTCATTACATTCAGCCGTTCCCCTTCCCTTCCCCTAGCATCTTCTTCTCTCTAGCTCTCTTCTTCTATGGGTTGGGGCTGACTTGTTGTCTTGACAACCATATGCCCTCCTTTTTCCCCGCCTGAAAGGTTGACCTCCTCTGACTCTGTGGGAAAGGGAGAAAAATAACAAAACACGAGGAGACTCCATTAAGAACACGCATAGGGGCGCTACACTGTAGAGGAGTGTCCCTGTCTGCTCATGACCTGTTGTATCTTCCAGCAGCATGAAGGCTTCAAGAAAAAAAACGAAGCCTACAAATATCATTACTGTGCTAAGAAATAGTAAGACTAGCAGTACTGGTAGCAGCTTTTTATTCTGACGTTATCTAATTGTGACCTTCAATGTGACCATGTTTTCTGCCAATCTGATAAGGATTTCTATTCCTTCACAGATTAATGATTAATAGCCCACGCAGATAGATGCTGCACTGCTAACTGTACATTAGTGGTTATATTGCTAATGGTCAGCTATTGTAATGGAAGTGAAAGCTGTAGGATGAGCTGTTTAAAGCAACAATAGAATCTGTCAGTCTATGGAACAGGTTGGCAATTCAGACTATATAGTCTGGTGAATATAGCTTAAACATCAGCAGAAAAAACATGCTTTAATAACAGTAACTTCCCGAGTTTTCATCCAGTCATGTTAAATAAATGACGGTTAACATTTACGCATTACAGATTCTCCAGTAGACGCACTCTCTGCAGAATCCATAATATTCCTCAGATGTCCTTTTTCAAAAAGGCAACTTGTCATCTTCTTAGTTATGCATAACAGTCATTTGCACACTGTTAGAATCATTAGATGTGGGAAGAGATTGGAGAGGATAATACTGATGAAACCACTGGGGCTGCAATAAAAAGCTGTTCAAGCCACTGAGCACCCATTTGTACCTTGAGGAATGAAAAACACAGAGAAGTTCCGGATGAGTGAGGTGGATTTTAGCAATGATTTAAATATTTATAGCACTCTCACGCTCTAGGAACTTGGCTGCCTCCACCTTTTCCTTTAGTTTGAGTTGCATTGTTTCCTCTTCCTGAAATACAGTACATGTACATGTCAAAAATTCTCCTCTGCTCTGATGCTCTTTCCTTTAAACTATTCGTCTAGATTCTGACAAGTACAGAAATTCATATCTAATCAGATTAACATCAGTGAATATGCAGCTGTACAAAAACTTAGTTTCCAATATTTTTAACACACCCAATTTATAATCGAGCAATTGTTATATGAACAAATGCTGAGTACAGCGATGGCTGTGGCTGGGAAGTGGTCTATTGTTCTGTCAGACTGCAACTTTGAAAAATAGCCAAAGGCTAAGCTGTGGACTCAGCTGCATTTATGGTCATAGAAATTGTACAAAGGACTGTCTTTTTCCAAATGTATTAATACAATAATGAAGCCAATTCAGCCATAGTTCAAATGTGCTAAATGTGGACAAAAATGTGGCAGAACATTCAATTAGCCAGAAAATGGAAATGACCAGATAGTGCCCAGTTAAATGTAGATGAGATAACCCCTACAGTCTGTCAGGATATATTGCTCTCAATAAATACAACAGCTGGTAAAATGTGTAAGATGTATCAAATATGTGACCCAGTGAAACCAACTATTCAAAAATAGCAAACAACTTAATATTCACAGCACTACTATTTACTAATTCAGAGATTTTACCACAAATACACATGGTTACAGTGGTTAAACCATTTTGACCCTCCAATCCAAGCCCTCTGCTGGTCCTCTGTAAGAAAACTGTACTGTATATTGGTGGTTAAATTGGTGGTGGCGATGCCTTCGAACAGTCTATACTTGACATTACAAATGTAGTGGATTTTATTAGGATTTGAAGAGTAAAGAACACTTTCCTGAGAGCATAGAGTAAAACATAATAAAAGAATAGAAGCTGAAGTGATAAAGATGGTGACTTACCTCCAAAGTAGGATCCGTCCATTAGCTTCATGCCTATACTTCCTTTGGTCAGGACGCTGACCACGCCATGCTGGATAAAATACATCTTCTTGCCGATGGTGCCCTCTCTGATGATGTAGTCCCCAGGCTGGAAGACTTCAAACCTCAGTTTGGTCAGCATGGCTGTCACAAAGTTGGGATCTGCGTTGGCGAACATCGGCATGGAGGCCACCAGTTTACGGCAGTTGAAGTTTACAATTTCCTAAATGGTGACATCAGACAGCGCTTGATCATGATGCTGTATGAAGGGTTGGATGTGTCAGATCGTTGGGCATGCATGTTACACATTGTAAAAGAACATCAGTGCACCATTACTTAAAGTTACACTGCATAAATTCTGAAAACAAAACAGTCAGTCCTGGAGAATAGTTGATTTGGCTTAATTTTGTTTTGGGGATCTTCTGTGTTGAAATTTTGAAGAAGAATGTTTAGCAATTCAATTAGAAAAACACCACCTGCATGACAAAAACTCTGTTGTTTAATAGTTTGTTTTGTTTGTTTCTTTTTTTAATTACCTTAAGAGACCCTAGTGCTGCTCATTTGAGTATTTTTCTCCTCATTGGCTATTATGTCAAGCATACTCTGAGCTGTTTATGTTTTTATTATTATTTATTTTTTACTGTAAACAGTGTCAGCTGGCAGCAAGAAAAAAAAAACTTTTGGAAACATAAAGTCCACTTTAAAATCCGAATGAAACCATCTGCTCCTCAAAAAACTCAAAAAATTGGCAGAACCTTAAAATAGCAAGCCTTAATTACAGAAGACTTCATTGATTACAAAGCACGTGAGTAAATAAAAAACGTTATTAACAGAGAGCCCGTGATGGCTGAACATTACAAGGAATCTACCCTGATTCTCTTTCTCGGTAGAGAGTTAAGAAGTTTGTGTGTTTATGGGTGAATGATCACATTTAAGTGGATGCTCGGGTGTTTTCATACCTCGCGCAGAGGCTCATTAAGCTCCTCCAGGATGCTCTCTTCATCAAACATCTTGCCCTGGTATCTGTGCTCGTAGTAGTCATGGATTTTCTGTCGGAAGTCAGCCGGTAGTTTGTGGAACGACATGTACTGCTCCACTTGTTTGTACTAGAGGATGGAAAGAGGCGGTAAGAGGTGGTGGTGTTGGGAGAGAGGAAGAGACAGAAGCATAAATCAATGAAAACAGAGTTCAGTAACTCTTTTGTTAATTGTGACAGGAAGAAGTTTTTAGAAGTTTAGCAATAATTTCAAGGTAGACAAGCTGAGATAATATTAATCATACAATTCCTGCAGAATCATGGTGACCTCACTAAGATGGTGAAGATCAAAATGACTTCTTGTCAGACTGTCTTATTAAAGCCTCGTAATCAGCTATGTGTGAGGTTATTGAGATGCAAACATGAAGATCCTATGACCCATTTATACCTTGTCGCTAGGGGAGGAAAACTGTGATGAAGCGGTTAAGGAAACATGACAGCTCTGTAAAGCCCATGAGGATTCATCACGCTCGACTGTGTTTAGAGAAGGAAGAGACGCTGCTAATGTACTTATCTTAACCACAGCCAGTCTATTTATCTCTCTCTGGTGGTCTTGGTTTACTAAACGCTTGGGGAACATGTCAATTATTGTTCCACATTTTGTTTTTTTACTGAAATAATATGAAACAACCCTTTCATGATCTGCGAAGACGCAAAAAAAAAAGACACAGGTAAATAATTAAATGGGCATATGTGTGCTCGAGTTTCTATTCTGAGAAAGGGAGATGTTTGTTATTTATGTTGTATGTAACTATGAGGCTGTAAAAGAGTTGAAAAAGGGAGCTGGGCTGCATGTTTGCTCACTGAAGGGTCAAATTGAAGTGATTCACACTATCACATATTCACCATTGTTATGATTATCTACATCAAATGCAGCCTGAATGTCCTCTTCTCTCAACTCATCATAACGCTCCATAACACATTTCATGCCTGAATTCCCAGTGAAAATAGCAGCAGCTGGATCTACTGTATAGCTTCTCCTGTAAAATGGAATTGCATGGCACTGTGGGGAATAAATCTTGCTATTCTTCTCTATTCACAGCACACAAATGGCTTTTGGGTTTTGGTTTTATTTACACCCGGAAGATGGGACTATCTATGTGGTTTCCTGCATCCTAAACACAATAAGAAACACATCCATACACTTCACACACAATGCCCTGAGGGTGAAAAAGTGGTCACATGGCTCATGTTTTAGAAAGATAGGCCTACAAGATGACCCCCAAACTAGTGGAGAGATTTCCACTTCCTGTACATGACATCAGAAAGACTTGCTGCCACCTCAAACTACTAGGATGCAAAACTGATGCATGGAAAAAACCCACAATCTCCGGTCTTCATATAAAAATACTTATTGGGTTGAAAGCAATCATAAACGCAGCAATAATATTAAGGAATTTCATAAGCATTGGACTCGGAGACCAAAAAGCAGTTTAAAATCAGTGATCAATAGTGTGAGAAATGCAACAAATCTGCGTGGGCCTGGTATTTGGAGTTGCTTAAAAATGTAACGTAAGGTCTCTCTCTCCCTTCCTTCTCTCTCTCCTTTAGTGTGTGTTGGTGTGTGTTAAGCGACGTGAGTCATCCCTCTGTGGAATAAACTGTCACTTGGATGAGTAGTATATTTCAGGTAGAGGGTAAAGGGAGAGCATCCGCTGTCCAACATCACACTTGGAGGACAAGGCTACAATCTTCTGTAGAGCCAACAAAAATGATGTTAGATAAATTCTGCTCATTGTTAAACAGTCTTGGGTAATAAGCACCTTTGATGTTTACAGGGCCAGTGTCTGACAGTGAAAAAGAAATTGATTGCACTCTGCCAGGCAAAGCTGTCTTTCGTTTACAGATCTAGGGATGCCTGTGGCTTTGCAACGTCTACATTAATCTGCTGAGTTATCATTCTTTTGCCTTCTGCCTTTGAAGTCGTAACTGTCAACGCTTTTTCATTGTTTTAACATGGTAGGAAAAAAAATGAATATGACAAAATTATAATATTTATTGATAACACATTTTTAATTATCAGCTAGATAATCTCATAAATGGTGGTCAAGCTGAAAACAAGGCTGCTTTATTTGTCTCAGCCTCAGTACAGTGAAGATTTTCACCAAACATGTTCATTTGACATTTCACTCATTGGATCGTTTTGATAGATAATATGGATAAAATTCTCTATCTTGGTGCATGTATTTTATATGACATCATTGATATATGTCAGGATTTTCTGAAAAAATCAATTGGCATCTGTTTAACAAGGGAAAAAAAGTCAGATTTTTGCTAAGTCAGAGTCTAGAGCCACACCAGCGGCTCAGTGAGGTTGTGCATTTAGCAAAAAGCTAACATCAGTGTGCTAATATGCTCATAATGACAATGTCAACATGCTGATGTTTAGCAGGTAATATTTACCAGGTTCACCATCTTGGTTTAGCGTGTTATCAGTACCTTTAAAGAACTGTAGCAAATATTATGGCAATCCATCCAGTAGCTGGTAATATTTTATACTCTGACGGGGGATCTCCCAGTACATCCTGTGTGTATGAAGAGGATTTTTTTTATCTTTAATCATCTAGAGTGCTGATACCTTTCCTGCCTGTGAGTTAATATCTTGACCTCACAATCACAATTTATAAGGACACACCACGTACAGCGAGATGCTGACAATGACCTTGCTTGTAACAGTCGATGAAACACACACTGGCTTGCTGTCCAGGAAAATTACATTTTGTCACACTGTAAGGTGACATATGGGTTAGAGATGGCAGCCAGAGGCTGGACTCTAGTGGCTTGGGTAACATGGCAAATCCCAATATCCTTAACAAAGCGCACACTGGCTGTCATAGTGGGACATCATTAATTTTGTTGATCTGCAGGAGGATTTTCTCTCCATATAAAGCAGAGAGCATACTTTAAAAAAGGGGGAAAACAACTTAGATTTATGTTAGAACTGTAACACTGGTGGGACAGAGTGACATTCATTCCTATTTTTTAGGAACACATTTTTGCCAGTGTCAGTTTAATTTCTAGTTTGGCTTCCAAATCCACTCCATCTTCTTCAAACCCCCTTTGCTGCTGCTCCCGCACTTATGTTTTTACTTGTCTTTCCCTGCTTTTTATTTCACATTTTTCTCACTCTCTTTCTTTTCTTGTTTTGCTTTGTATTGCCAGAAAGCTTTGACTGCAGGTATAACTAAGGGAAGCTCATCCAACAGCCACTCCAGCCCAATGATTGTCCAGTAGCAGGTATTACATACACATGCGTCTAGTACAGCGTGACCAAATACATTAAATATATGAAAATTCAACTGGACCACTTGTTCTAATGAAGTACATAATGAAATTACATCTGCAAATACAATTCACTGCATTATTTTCTTTCTTACATAAGCCAATTTTAATCTAAATCTCCTTCAGCCTTAATTAATTGCCTTGTCTCATGGCTCATTTAGCATCAAAAGCCGTGGTAGCACAATAAGAAAACCTTACAGCTTGTCATCTTCAGCCATCACTTCTGATTTCTAATACATCTTGACATAAGTTAGGAACATATACAGCCCCCATTCTTAATGATCCTTTATTTGGCACGTAATCGCTCGTAAGCTGTTCTTTTCATTACTTTAATTAAGATGAATGTACTCTTCAAAAACCAAATACAACAAAAAGTATACAACTGTTTCACTTAAACTAGACACATTTCTCTCCGTTTGCAGTGTGTCCATAACAATAAAGATGCAGCTAACTTTCAAAGTATCCGGCTCATTCAATCAAGCGCAGGGATAAACTGGGAGGCTCCTATTAAGTGTTTCCTGCCTCAGGATTCAGGGTGTGACAGTCTCCATTAAAATGAAATGACATCTCTCTCTCTCTCTCTGGTTCTCCCACTCTCTCTGAAGTCATTGAAAGTCTATAGAGTTTTATAGAGTTTCTGATTTTCTCAGCATTAGACTTAGATAAGTGACCATGTCACTCAGAGTCAATGAAATAGGACGGAGAATCAAATGGCCCCATGTTTTTAAAATACAATCATAAAAAAACTGCTAAACAGTTAACCACAGAATTTGAAGTGAAGCTAAAGTTTAATGCTCTGCAACTAACAAGTACTTTTATTTTCTTGATTCAAATGATGATCATTTTCTTGATTAAAATGACAGAAAATGGTGAGAAATGTTGATGACTGTTTCTCAAAGCCCACTGAGGAAGCCAACATTTCTCGTTTTGTCCCAACCAACAGTCCACAACCAAAAGCTGCTCACACATTTTAGTAGCTGCAACCAGAGAATTTGTTCATTTTCTCTAAAAAAAAAAATACTCAAAGCTATGAATCAATTAGAGACAAGAATTTTTTCTTTTGTCGATTTACTAATCGCATGCTGTGTTACCACATGGGCATATTTGTTTTTGATGATGGGTGTTTGCCACACAGATTTACAGTACACACAAGACAAACATAAACACTCCTTAACACATAGTATCCGTATACATCAACAAATCCACATCCAAATAAGAGAGTTTAAAAAGAACAAACATTCAAATATTCTCAGAATTCTATTTTTGTTGTTTTTACATCTGCATAAGCACATCCATGATCTCCCTAAACTCTATTAATAATGGAGTGTCCATCTTGCAAAGTCAAACTCTGTGTCCAAGGTTGAAGATATGACTGGACTTAGATTCCTCTGCAATACTTGTGTAAAACTAATAAATCCTTTGCATGTATGAAATCTAATCTGCTCCTCTCAGCCTTTGGACTTAGTTAATGGGGGTGGGGGGAGGACAGAGGCAGCACAGAGGTTTTTTGTGGGACATAAAGCCCCTAGTTGGTGGCTTGTGAGCATGATGCATGGCTGTCAATGTAAGCTGCCACAGAGGGAAGGGAGAAATTGAATTGGCCCTCCTATTAATGGGCCATGTCACTGAGTGTCAGGGCTCAGGCTGTGACAAGTCTTATATCCGTGTGTGTGTGCGTGTGTGTGTGTGATGTCCTGAGTGAATAAAATCCCTAGTAGACTTCAGCGGTGTCCTTTAGCACATTGACTGTAGAGCAGAGACAGATGTAGTGAAATAAACACACATAAACGTGCACACACAGAGAAACTTTTAGGTACACACTCGGTACATACTGCAAAAAATAGTAAATTTATAATACAATTAGTGGAGCTTTAATTTACAACTCTGGCAGTCCCAGGGGTCCCCAACAAAGACACGTCAAGCGTATTACACTGAGATTGCGTTGTTTAATTTAACCACATATGCCATCAGAAAAAATTGAAATATATTGTAATATCAATAAAGTATAGTGGTTGTAAGGCTGTAAATTGGATGCATAAAGTGAGGAAATCTGGCAACTTGGACACTCTTAAGGACATAAGTGAAACCCCCTAGTTCAAATAGATTCCAGATGATATATCTAATCTATCAAATCTAAGTGTCAGAGACCCAGATAGTCCAGATCAGCCCTCACTGATTGTCCAAGTGATGAAGCGAGCAGTTCTTCAAGTCACTATTTGATGTGTCAAGGCCCAGTGGATCAGTGCTCATCACTGCAAGCCCCAGGGGTCACATCTCCCTCCTCTTACGACTATACGGGCACGCTGCTCTATCACTCATGATGGGGAGGAAGTGATGGGGGAGGAGGAGCGGGAGCACTGTTACATAATGGCTAATGCCCCCTGTCCATGTGCACTGTCCACTGGCAGATGGTGTATTGCCCAACAGTCAAGGGTGAATGGATAGATGAAGCAGAGGAGGGCTGCAGGGATGAACATGTGAAGAGTGTTGTGGGGAAACACAGGATGAGGTCAGCCGTCACCTCAACGTGAAGGAAGGACGACAAAGGAACAACCAAAGGGACACAAATGAAAAGTCACACATCATCACTTCACAACTCCACATGTCAACCACTGTGGTCCCTTTCAGACTCTTTCTGCATAATGTTCCTACAAGTTTAATAAGGGATGCTCCACAGAGTTTATTATTAACATCTCCCTCTCATGTCTTAAAGCATGTGTGTCAGTTTCTAGTCCCTGTTCCTCGACCTTTTAATTGTGACCATTATAATAAAGCAGGAAAAAATACTTGCATACGTTCTCTAAGTCTTAAGCCCACAGTAAACATTTAGAAACCACATCTCATCTTTGGTCATGGAGGTCTCTGCGTGCAGGCAGGAGAAGATGCTTAACGCCAGAGTTATTATGACATTTCTGTCTCAACACTGAGCGCGATTCTAACTGTTTACTCTGTGTTATGTCAATACAAGTCCATGCTGTCACTAGCATTCAGGCTACCTTATACAAAGAATCTGTTTTGTCACTGAGGCACGTTCAGACCCATAGCTCCGTCTCCAAACTGTTATCAGGACTTATTGCGGACTGTGGTGCAGCATGGTTCGGTTCATTGGTTAATGATGAACAAACAGTCACGGGGGATTCAGAAGTGGATGGGATGCTGGACGAGTGTTCTTAGTAGCCTAGCAGGATGTTGCCGCTTTGTTTATTATTTCACTGTTGTGTCTCAAGGGAGAAAAGGACATAGAGACAAAGAGCAGAAGCTGATTGCTGTAGGCATCACATCAGTGATGGAGCACAGCTACAAGTAACTGACACAAAGCAGAGACTCCATATAGAGTCAGCAGCTCATTTGGCCTTTCTTTCAATTACTCTCTTTAGACTCTAATAGAAACAGTGCTATGAGCTGCGATTGCTGCAAGACGACTTATACTTATTAACTTAATTGTTAGTTGCAGAGCATTCAACGTACAGATTCTTTTCTTTTGGCAGTCCATCTGGAAACTAATTATAGTGAAATTATATCAAAACTTTTATCAGACTTATGTGTTTACAATATGTTTGGTACCAAATTTGAACAGGAAAATATACACTTGGCTCTTTCTTCTTTGAAATGTACAAAATATGATTTAGGGCTCAAATGTTTCAGGTCAAGCCCTTGTAATTAGCATACATACTAATTGTTAACTGTTAAGAACTTCCACCAAAATTCCAATGAAAATCTGTTTTTGAGATACAACTGCTAACAAAGAAAAAAAACAAAAAAAACAAAACATGTCCATTAACATAATCTTCTTCATAGAAGTAATAAGGAAAATAACGAGGAACTCTGAAAGTAGTGTTTAATTGAACTTAGAGGAACAAAGTTCAAAAGTTTGAAGGCAGAAACCATCAAGACAAGAACAAAATAAGAAAAGACAAATTAATAAAGACTGAAGATATAAAAAACATGATCAAAAGAAAAGTAACTTGAAGACAGACAGATGAGAAACAGCACAAGGTTAAAAGTCTGCCAGATCAAAAGGCAATTACATTAAAGCAAGTCTGTGACAGAGTATTTTTCATAAGTGGATTTAAAAGATGATACCCAATTAGTAAGTCTGAGTTCAGCTTTGGGCAGGGCAGTGTACAGATCTGAGGACACTAAATGAAAAAGCGCAATCACTGTTGGGCTGTAGTCCAGGATGAAGGACAGTCAAGAGGGTCCTGCCAGAGGATCTCAGATTCAAATCCTATTGAACATGTGATAAATGGTTATTTCTACTACTAAAAAGTTCTCTCACATACCTCTGTTGGTATCTAGCAATGCAGATAGTTGTGGTTTTATTTGGAGATTCATGACTGAGATTCTTGCCTTCAACCTAATACAGTGGAATTTCATTTGTGGTGCGCAAAGCATTGAAAAAAGCATCTCTTGCCAGAAACAGTGTCCCCACTATAGAGAATGTGCTGACTATGCCGTGGCTATTTCTTCAATAGAAAGAAGTTCAAATGAAAACTGTTAACTATTCAAGTCTGTGGATTATCCAGAGTATCATACCCAGTTTACAACTGGCATTAACATGTGATCTGTACTTCAATGTACTATCTCGATAAGGAAAAACACATTTCAATGCAAGGTGTAAATGAGCTCAGTACGCATTGTGACTGGAATGTGATCGGATCAGCCAGACAACATTTGAGGTGGTCAGGCTCGCATTGTGATTGGATCACAGCCAGATGCAAATGCATCTGTACAGCGTGACCACAGTCGTAAGAAAAAAAATTAGGCCAGCAAGTTAAAAGGTCACTTAGCTCCGCCTCGTCCTGCCGGTTAAAGCAAGCCTCACAAAAGCTGTGAGTAGCAGTGGTAGTAAAAAGTGATTTAGAAATTAATGACGACCTTTCATGGCAACAGTTTCCATGACCCTGTTTGCCAGCTCTGCTGAGCTAATTTGCATATTGACATCCAAACACAACTGAGAAAACAAGAACGTATTTTAATACCAGGTGTACATGCAAAGACCCATGGATCGGATGTCATTATCCATAGAGCACATTTTTAATATGAGGTGTAAATGGGGCCAAAGGCCAAAAAATATGTTTCTGTAGATTTTTATTTTTTTCACAAAAAAATCCATTCACCTCCCTTGTATAGTAGTGGGTATAGAAATGTCAGACATTGATGTCTTAAAACCTGAGCAAATATAAGTTAAGCTCTCGAGGGTAGATAGTTCTCTACAGTTATACAGTACATAGCGTTCAGTATGTTCAGTGCTGAAGGATGGTGTACCCCAGATCCATTGATCATGTTTCCAGTCCCTGCTGTGTTCACCACACTCATGAATCTGACACTTATAGTATTTCATTACATTTTTTAAAACCACCACAGCTGCTCCCAAAGTAGGATTGGCCTGTTATAAACTCAACATCATCGTGAATGCAAACTGATATCATACCTAGAAAGTAAGGCAAGATTATTATCTCTTCACCATGGTGTGCAACCAGGTCAAAAGAGCGAGGAAATAAACAGGATCAGTATGTGACTCGACAAGAGCAAAAACAAATCAGATCACCCTTTGTTCCTAACATCGGCCAGAGGCATCAAACAGACAACAAAGATTGACCAATTACCCTGATGTGTACAGTATGTGCGTGTCTGCATGCATGCATGTGTACAAGTGACAGAAAGTATTAAACATCTCCACATCATCCAGGATCTGAAGAAGCTAACAAGACACAGAGCACCAACGACACCGTGGCCTTATAAAGCAGGAGCGTGCTCCCCTCCCTGGCTGGCACACACCGAAGGCTTTGATCCACCGTTGTACGGGGACAACATACGGGCCGAGGCCCAGCAAGCTGCAGCCATGAATATCGAACTAATAGAACAGATGCTGTTCCCATCAAAGTGTGTTGGAATCAAATGAGCAAACCTTTGTCCATATCAAATGTGATAACCTTATACACAACGTTGTAGAGGACAACCAGTGTCGATTCAATCTGCAGAGTGTCCTTATGGCATTCTGCCATTCTCTAGACAGAAGGGCCATGTGGGTACCTGGAAAGGTAATACTGTAGCTGACCCCCTGATTTATATCAACAGTGATATAGACTGTAGTAAAAACCATCTCTGCTTTGTTTTTCCATTTTGATTCCACAAAGCCACAGAATTCATAACAATTTACAAGGGCTGAGCTGTATTTACCTAGATAGTTTGACTTAAAGGGACAGTTCACCCAAATTCCACCCCAACCCCCATGCGTCACAAAGCCATGCAAATATCTTAAGGTTTTGATGTTTTGCATCTGCTCTGAGGTCTATACTGCCACCAGACACAGTGGAGGTGAATTAGAACATATCAGCAACATTGATATGTTGTCCGGATAATCCACTGATCACACAGTCGACAGTTAGGGATTATTTCTGAGGTAGAAAGTGGATCCAATGATAACTGTTCACAGACTGAGGATTATTCAGAGTACTGTCACCAGGACATTGTCTCTGGAAAGGCACAATGTTTTGGATTCATGGAGTGAACATTTTCAATGCTGAACACCACAAGAGCAGTAAATCAATATAAAGTTGATTGAAACCAAAACAACAAGCTGAAAGACTCTAAAACTCTTGATGGAGCTGAGAGAACTGCATTGTTGGATGATAATTCTTTATATGATCATTAGCATGAGTGACCCTTCTCTCAATACACACAGTCATTTAATCCATTATTAATAAAAAATATTGAACAGAGCAGCTTTGACCATCAACCCCAAGACATCAGCATTAGTTTGATTTGCTATCTCAGTCTCAAAAATGTTACCTTTATCTCAAATAGTGGCAGATGCAAGGACAGAAAGCAGGATTCGTACCTTTTCCTGATATTGCCGTCTGGATGAATCGAGAGACTGGATGAGGGCAGTTGCATGGCCGATGAACATGGCGTAGCAGGTGGCTCCTACGATCATACTGAGCATGGTCAGCCAGATGTCCGACATGCTCTCGGGGGCTTGTCTTCCATACCCAATGCACAGCATATGGCTCATGGCCTTAAAGAGGGCAAAGGAGTAGAGCTCACTCCATGTGTCATTCTGTAGGGAGACATGGAGGGAGGGCACAGAATTAGAAAACTGGAGAGAAAACAAAGGACATAAAATGGGAGAGAATGGATACAAAGATTTGAGATGGTAATCAGGCATTTTCTGTCCTAGGATAGCTCCATACTTTTCTAATTTTTCACGCTACAATGATTTTGATCTGATGACTTGGGCCTGTCTTCTTCTCTGTCAAACACACCATTAAGGCACACTGCAGAGAAAATGTATACTTATGAAGCTTACCGTCTTTTTGCATGCTCACGTCTATAGTTTTGTTTCTCATCCTCCGTCATTCTGATACCTCTCACAGCTCATAATTTCCTTGCTGTTATTTCTGGAGGCATCAATTAAGATGTCACATCAACTGATCACATCTAACTTATAAAACGATGGCACACCTTCATTGTCAGCCTATCATTTGCAGCTGTCTTTTTAAATATGTTTTCTCCCTATCACCGCCCAGTCTTATGATCCATCAGTGCATCACTTCATCAACCTCATCAGCCCGATTAATCTCAGCAGAAATCATCAGTTACCACCACTAGTGTTTGGACTAAAGGGGAATCTATGCTGCATCTTTGCTGCTGCTCAGTCCTTTGAGGACCTTCGATTCAACATCTCCCAGCAGAGTCCAAGCGCCAAAGACTTTTGGCAATACCTAATCATCAATATAATCTGTATAATAAACAATTCTTCTTGCTTCATTCTCTGGTCTCTCCTGATTAAACTTAGGGTATGACAGGAGTGGTGAGAGAGAGAGTGTATTAAAGAACGAGAGGACAAAAGAGTAAGGCAGCCCTAGTGAAGCAGAGTATACCCCTCTGAGTCGGGTGATTGTTGCAGGTTTGATGGAGGGCCTAATCATCATCACCGAGCAGCCTTGCCTTGTCTTGGCTGAGCAGAAGGAGAAGAGGAAAAAGGGAGTGTTAATGAGGAGCCCGTACATCTGCCTGCTCCAGTGTGCCTTTGATTGGTGCTCACACACTCAGTCAACCCAATTTTCCCATGTTAGATTCATTAGAAAGCCCTCCAGAGGCACCGCTAAACCCCACATCCTCCCTTTCAAACAGCTGTGGCTCACACACTGTCCGGAGTTTACCACTGCATGTGTGTGCGTGTGTGTGTGTCTTCTCAAACTCCTTGTGTCCCTCTTTGGTCCTCCTCAGTCACTGATTGACTGCTTGAATTCTTATCTGATTTGTGTTTTGCAATGGGGTATTTGCATTTCATTTGAGATTCAAATTTGGTTGGTTTCAAAAAAGGTGAAAGAGGACGTATTGGCAAGGAACTGTCATCAGATGTTTGATAATGAGGGTTTAGAAACATGATTTGAGGAACTGCAACGAAAGGAGACAACTTAGCCCTGAGCAGTGGGGCAACCAGAAACTCTCTGGTGTCAGACTGCCAGCTAAGCTCCAGCCCCGAGCATGGCGCAAAGTTTCATATCTGTTTTGAGCTGTCAGTCATATCAGCCATTTGGAATTGTTTGAGGAGATAAACTGGACTTTCTAATCTTAGCTAAGAGACAGAGAAACTCAATACAACTGTTTGAAGCCTTCAAGGGTAGAAGTGCCATCATCATGTCTCCAGCTTTGTTGTTATTTCTATGCTATGTAGCCTTGTAAGCTCATTGAAATCAGCAAAACCAAACAGACCCTAACAGAACATTTAAATACTCAGCCAGTCTGAGACTCATTCACAGTGCCCCGGGTGGTGAACAGATTTGGAGTTACCATAAGCATGCAGGCAAAACTTGCTGGTGGATAAACAGCAGCAGTAGAAGGCCCTAACCCAGAAATAAACACTTTCATATACACAGCTGAATGTGTCTGTCTCTCTTTCTGGCCCCCTCTCCTGTAGACAGACATACAAACCATACACATACAGTAAATGTACAGTATTTCAGTGGACGAGCATCACAGAATGTCTAGTTTATCCTCAATGTACTAAGCAAAGGAAATGAGAACAGAAAAAAAGGCTGTACTGCTGATTATAGACATGAAATTATTGATCAGGTCATGGAACCATCTATCAAGAAAAAAGCCTTAACGCTGTCTTTTTGGGATCAATAAGACAATTCTGTATTAGAAACGATAAAACAGGTTATCTACAACTGTCACATGCAGTTGTGGCATTTATAAGACATCATTAATGTAAATCTGCAGCATTCTTCACGTGAATTTTTAACCACCCTGGGACAGATACAGGATATGACAGCAGAATTCATCTGGCGGTAAAAGAGGCATTACCCTTAGTCTTTCTGTTTGACTGTAAGAGTGTTTGTGAATGCCTGCAGGTATAAATTTGTTTCTCCAGTATTCTTAAAAATATTTATTTCGACGTCAAGACCTGTGTGGCAGGTAAATCTCCTGCTGTCAGCTGTATAACCCTTGAGAAGATCAATACCGTAGACTATTACGACTGCCAGTTACATATGTAACAAGTCTAAGATCAGCAGCAGATTAGTTTAGCTTAGCTTTAGACTGGAAACAGGGGGAATAAGCTAGCCTTGCTCTATCCAAATGTAACAAAATCTACATACCTCAGGAAACAAGCAAACAAGACATGACATATTAATTAGTAAGCTTTAGAGGTGGATTTTGTTAACTATGGAGAAGATGTTATTCCCTTTTTCCAGTCTTGTCAGTCATGATAAGCTAAGCTAGCCAAGTTCTGCTTTACAGTATATTTTAAGATGCAGACAGAGTGATATCAATTTTTTTCATTTACTGTAACCCTCTGCAAGAAAGCAAATAAGACAATTTCCCAGAATGTCAAACTGTTCTTTCACGTATGACTGTATGAGCAAGACGTCACACTGACCAGCTGTAATCAGTCAGTATGTGTTTAAGTTTGAGATAATAGCTGATTATAACTGACACAGTGCACAGCTGTCTCTTACTATTGAAAATTACAACCTTCATAGTAACACAATAAACTCATTTTACCGAGATAGCCCCCTGAGTGAGGAGGGAAAAAGAAAGAGGAAACAAATGAAATTAGCTCTTGTGTTCATTTTATTTGCCATTGGTCTTCACTGAGCAGCGTGGATGATAGCTAATTGTACATAATACATTTAGGGAGGAACACAGAGGGAGTATGGGACATCTATGATGTATGATGCCGTAATTATAGAATAGTGCGCTTACGTGCATGCTGGCACACCCGGCTGGGATTACGTGCCGTTTGAGTCTCAGCTTGTATATGAATGTGTGTGTGTGTGTGTGTGTGTGTGTGTGTGTGTGTGTGTGTGTGTGTGTGTGTGTGTGTGTGTGTGTGTGTGTGTGTGTGTGTGTGTGTGTTAGACTTGTGCCAGTCATTCTGCTGAGCATCTCTTTGACAGGGTGCAGTCCCTCCCTGACAGTCTAAAACTGACATGAGGAGTTTGGTTTGCCTGAGAGGGCTGACATTTAGATGACTCTGACATTTAGTATTTTAATATATAAACTTGTAAGTTTAAAAGACTCATAGTCATAAAGAACGTGCAATGTTAAGATTCATTATTTAGATCCAGCATGTATGTGTTTGTATTTATTATTTAAAACCAAATGAGCACTGCAGATGTTGCCTGATGGTTTGGTGTCTGCTGGAGTACTTGCCATTATTAATGAAGAATGTTCAAATTAACAGTAAAATATTTCTCTGGATCAGCATACACATAAAATAACTTTGTGTTTAAGATTTATTTAGCCACTTCAAGGCAGTGAAAACAGTTGAAAGTTGATATGGCAAACAGTTGCTTTTTTATAATTCCAGCAGATATAAAGCAACATTAGCATTAATTTGGAGTCATGTTTCTGGCTATCTGATGTACAGTACCAGTCAGAAGTTTGGACACACTTTCCCATTCCCTTAAATAATAGTGTGTGTCCAAACTTTGGTGCTTGGTGCTGGGCATGTAGTGTACTATGTGTGTACTTTTTTCTAAAGAAAACAAAGTAGATGAAAGCAGCAAGACTGAACCAAAATACTAAAGTATTTGTTGTAAAACCAAATTAATGAGCTGAAAGATGCTACAACCCTCTGTAGGGCAGAAGGGGAACTGCAGAGTGGGATGATAATTATCTGTGGGTTTGTCACTGTGAGCAACCCCATCTGTTTGCCAAAGTTACTGCAACATCAAGTTTGAATCCAACTCAACCATATCACATCTCAGCTTTCCCTCATTAGCTGTACCTTTTACATAAAGTACTGTGGGAAATCATTTTTCATTTCATATCATTTTTTTCAGAATTTAAATATACTTTTTGTTTTTAGTTTTAGTAATTTAAAAAGGTCTTTGGTGATTACATGGAACTGTTTTTTTTATGTCATGATAGTAATAATCATTTTCTGAAAGATGCAGCTGGTTTGTATCTGTAGCATCATGTTAACGATTTAATTAATTTCTCTTTAGAGCAACGTATTGCACCACATGACAAGAAATGTTCTGAAGTGAATGAAAAAAGATACAATCTGTCCCAATGAATTACATGATAAATTGAGAAAAGTATTAAATGAACAGTTTGCGTTGCAAATGTTAATTATTTTAATCCTGTCTGGTTTAAATAAGTTACCCAGCTGACTCTTGTGTGTCTTTAATTGACTTCATCAGACATCAAATGCATGCTTGTAAATTATGAGGCAAGAGTTTATGGATTTGCAAGAAGATTTTGACTCAGTGGATCATAGCTTGCTGCTCAATAAGCCACTGTTATTGGGTTTGAGTTCATTAGCTTTTAATTGGTATTTCTCCATTGACAAGAGGAAAAAGTTCAACATCATCTCTCCAAAGAACAACTTTCACATAATGCAACAAATTAGATGAATTGATCTGTTTACTTGTGGGTTATATGAACAATATTTCATGTCTTCTGTGTAGTTGCAGCAGAGCATGAGCAACTACATTAATTATTGAGATATTAAAGAACTACATGCAAAACGCCTCACTATGGAAAGCTTTTTGCAGACTAAGTGTGCTAAATGTAAACATTTTGACTGCACTTAGAAGTAGTTTTCAGGTTTTACAAGTAGTGACTCATTTGTGAAGAAGGAGCCGTTTCATTTGATATACTGGGAAGAGTCATTTGTTTTTGGGTGGTTGGATGGTCAGTCCAACAGACTGAAATATCAAACAACTATTCCATAGATCAACATGAAATTTGGTACACATATTCAGGCCCACCTCAGGATGAATTGTAATGACTGATGATCATTTGACCATTATTCTAGAATTGTCAATGTTAAAATTTGATTTATTGTTTCTGACCAAAAAACCTACTAATGTCCATTGTTCTTATGCATGTCGACAGGCCTTCCTGTCAGTTATATCACTTCAGTAATAGAATCAATGAGGATATCCTTATTAACTTTCAAAGCAGAAAGGTTTCTTTAAGGACATCTCTGTGCATGCATACAGTGCATATGCAAAGATAATAAAGACATATTGGTGTGCGATTTAAAGTTACAGCTGCTCTTCTTTCACACTACAATATTCCCAAAGCAGCCTAAATATTAAACACAGAAACACAGTTCAGACTGGAGTAGACAGAAGTTGAGAAGAGAGCGGCTTTATTCTAATGCCACCGATCTAAGAGCCAATCAGGCTGAGGTAGATGGGACAAACCCACCTGTCATCCACATAACAGAGTGTCACTTATATAACAGGACATGATGATTTGGTCTCCTGTGATCACTCTGCTACAGGAGCCTGATTATCTTGCTTATGAAAAACACCACAGTCTGCTACCATTTACAAGTTACAGATATTGTTTTTGAGTATTAAGAGGCAGAGACGATTACATTACAGGAAAGAAAATGATTTGAAGGGGGACATTTTGATTATATCTCTCTTTCATAGTCTGACGTACACACAAAGCTCAAACAACAGACACACGTACATGAAAGCAGGAAAGTGCATATTAAAATGCCCTCTGAGTGAGTGAATGAATCAAGTGTTGTTTCTTCACCAGAGGCTCTCTGGCTGTGTCTCCATAGCCTAAGTGCATGGATAATGCAAAAAGGGAAGTATAAAGTGGAGTCCAGTAAGTGTCCAGCACAGGCAGACAGCCAGACAGCCAGCAGGCAAGAAGCAACCTGATTTGAAGAGCGAGGATGGGATCATTTAACGCTGCGTCTCTCATTTAAAGCCACTCTGAAGACGAACCCTGACCTTGATTACCCTGAGATGGCAGCGGCACAGCACAGCAGGCTGCCCGTGGCCACATGGGTGCTATCTGGCATTGTGTGGCACAAACAACACGCATCGTTCTGAGGCGTCAAAGAGAATATTGTATGTAAACACACTGAAGAGAAAAGCAAACCAGTAAAATCAGCTGGAAAAGATTCATGGACGACAGCAATGAGGAGAATGTATTTTCCCTGCATTCATACCCTTTGGCGATAATTAACATATATACACAAATGTCTTTGTGAGATATAGAAACGGCCTGTTCTCTGAGATTGCAAAACATCAACACAAAATGTCTCATTGAATTGGAGTTGAATGCTGATAAGGGGCTATAAGCACATTTATATTTGCAACTGTGTACTAAGAAAACAACTCCAGATGCCAGGGGAGAGGGCATGTTTGAACAAGACGGGCAGCAAACAAGTGGAGGACAGTAGCATCCATATTATGGTCAATGGATAACTTCATTATATCCGTCAAACTAAGTCAAAGTCTATGATATCAAATGTGTGTCTGAGTCAGAGGTGAAGTACAGTTTAGAGTTGGCACAAAGTACTGGCCCCTTTGTAGAAAATATGAGTGGTGTGTGTGTGTGTGTGTGTGTGTGTGTGTGTGTGTGTGTGTGTGTGTGTGTGTGTGTGTGTGTGTGTGTGTGTGTGTGTGTGTGTGTGTGTGTGTGTGTGTGTGTGTGTGTGTGTGTAGAGAGGTGGCCAGAGCTGAGATGTGAAACAAGTGATGAAACAAGAGAGAAGCAACAGCACTGTCCCCTAGGGTCAACTGGTGTGACATCCATCTGTTCCTGGAGATCACACACACACCCAAACCCCATGTACACATGAACACACGTATGCACACAGGCATGCACACCAGTGTGACATAGTACATTGTGTTTTCTGAGGAGCACATTCAGGGCCTGGATATCACAAGTCTACATGCCAAAATTAGAAGGTTCATTCTCGGCATGTGTAACATTTCTTAGCGATGGCGGCGACAGACAGCTCAGGAAACTGCCTGCGCCTGATAAAAGCATACAGTGGGAATGATCCAGTTTGCTGAACTGCTTTAGACGCAACAAATATTTGATGTTACTGCAAAGAAATTGTTTAAGCTACTTGCACACCAGTTAAAATTATTCGCAGCTACTGATACTGCAGCAAATATGTAATATGACATAATTTCATAGGCCGAAGGTTCAATAAGGACAGCTGTCTCACCCTGTCAACTGTTTTTCTGTAGGCTTATTCAATCACTTTCCTTGTTTTTCTTGCATGTTATTCCATTTTCAGTCCATTTAAACTGTCCTCTCTTACTCTCAAACCAATTATCATATTAATGCACTTCTATCTGGGTATATTTGCTCTCTTCTTTTCCCAAAGCTGCTCTCAAACTAATTATAACTTTTTCGGACAAATATACAGTTTATACACACTGTGTACTGTAGAGCAACAGCCCTTCACTGAGATTTCAACTACATCAACTCACCAGCAAAATCATTAATAAACTTGGTATTAAATGTTTGAGCCAGGGTCAGTGGCCAGTATTATAGAAAGCAGGATATTGTTCTGTCCGATATGTGTGTATGTGTAATATATGGTATGGAAGTATCAAAAGTGTGAAAATAGCAGGTACTCAGTGACAGGCCAAGCAGACGTACTGTATGTGTCACACTGCTCATATTCACTGACTTCTTTGTGCCTAGAGCCTTGTCAGTCACCAACTTCCAATCTGTTATCTCAAATACAGAATGACGAGTTGGAAGAACTGATAAATACCAAAACTGGAAAGGAGTAACCTAGTATCTCTCTCTCTCTCTCTCTCTCTCTCTCTCTCTCTCTCTCTCTCTCTCTCTCTCTCTCTCTCTCTCTCTCTCTCTCTCTCTCTCTCTCTCTCTCTCTCTCTCTGTGTATACATACATTGTTACATAAAATAATGCCAATCATCTATAATGTCTTAATTAGATGTGATTATACAGTCCTAAAAACGTGGGGTTTGACTATTTCCTTTAATAGAAGCATCAGGTAGCTTATACACATTGTTGTAACAAGCTGATTATAATGTGCATATGTGATATCATCACATGGTGTAGAAAATGTTTTTCTAGATTTAAAGCAACTTGAGGAGATTTTAAGGAAAATAAATAGTGGTTAACTGGGCATGACTATTCATTAATGATCTGTGTTGTACCACTTGTTCTCCTAAGGGTTTTTTTTCTCCTAATGGTCTGTCTATGAGGCCAAACGCTACCTGCCAGCTAGGGAGGCAAGGACATCTGAGAGGAGAAACAAAAAAGAAGAGAGATTCAGAAGAGAAAGGCTGATGAACAAGCCAAATGAAAACAGCCTCTATTTTCATCCCTCCCCGTTGTTTTTTGTACACTGGCATGTCTCCTGGGTTTAACTAGAGAGGGTTTAATTGAGGTCGGTCCTCTGTGTGTGTATGTGTGTGTGTGTGTGTGTGCGACCATGCATGCAGACTCAACTTTAAATATATCCTATTTCCCTATCCGCCTGCAAACGACACACGTTTAAGCTCCCAAGGGAATGTGCTTCTGCCAAACATCTTTGTGTGCTAATGCTGATGTGATTGTGTGACTTACGAACACCTTTAACCCCCAAAACACAAACAAAAACACACACAGAGCATTTGGCTTACCACCATCTTGTTGAGGGAGACCCAGCAGTCAGATGGAAAGTCCTGCAGCATGGGGACCAGGAACTGCAGACAGCCGTCCCAGTGACACAGAAGCAGCATCATACCAATCAGGTTGAATATTCGCATCACAGCGCTGGCCAGGTCATAGGTCATGTGGAAGATCTGTCAGGAGGAGAGGAGACAGGCAGATGTGGTGAGGAACAGAAATGTGAGGAGAATGAAAAGTCTGCCTATGTTTATACATACTGAGTGAAAATGTGATTGTTTGGAAAACAAAACAAAACAGTGCAGCTATTATATTATTATGCAAAGCTGAGGAGAGAGACAGAGAATCCGTGAGTGTTTGGCCTTTGATACTGTTGTGTAGCTCCTTTTTAGTATTTGATTGAACAGAAAACAGGTTATATATTCAAAAGAAAATGTAACATAGTTAAATTAATAGTGTGAAATTTTCAGATATACGCATTATCGTTTTCTTGCCAGTAGTTACATGAGAAGATCCATACCACTGTCATGTCTGTCCGTTAGCTTAGCTTAGCATCAGACTGGAAGAAGGGAGAAACAACTAGTCTGGCTCAGTAAAAGTTCTTCCAAAAAATCCAGAAACTATCACCTCTGAAGCTCACAAACACGGTAGCTAATGAACACATTAGACCTCATTTTTTTGGATCTGTACACAAAAAAGAAATGCAAGTTGTTTGCTGTTATGTGGCGAAGAAACAGTGAAGTCTTCATTCTCAGCAAAGTTAATCACCTTCTGGCTCCAGCTCAATTCTTAACAGTAAAGCACATTTCTAATGACAGAGTATGTGAGAATTCATCCAAATAATAGTTTGACTAACATCCCATGTTAAGTAAAACAGTCTGGGAGGAAGAGATGCAGGGATGGATATCTTTTTCCGTTGTGGTATTTTCCATAGATGTACATGTACATGCCCTTTAAATGGTTCACATTACAGGAGGTACTGTCATTAATCTCTTAAACTCTACCAGAACCCATTGGTGGAACCATCATTACAAAATAGTTTTGCAGACTCATTCAAAATCTAAAATCTAAAATTTTTAGCAAGCTCGGAAAGTCTACAAACATATCAATGATGTCAGCTTCAATCTTAGAAAAATATATCTAAAATAATGCAAATCATCATATAATTTCTCAATTTGATGGTACAGCCATAAAAACATGTTGGGTTTTCACAATTTCCTTTAATCGAAGCATCATGTAGCTTCAACACTGTGTTGTATCAAATTAATGATACTGTTTATATGTTTTATTATAATTTTTTCTAGCTTTAAAGCTACTTGTGCGGAGAGAGTTATTAGGGTTCAAGATATTAAACACTGTATGATGGTGTAACAAAAGTGCAGATTTTGGATTTTGTGTCATTCCTCGTCAATCTCAGTAGAGTATTACGTCAGGCTGAGGTTCCACTTTATAGCTAGGTGGGTAAAAGAAAGAAGCGCAGGCTCTCTGGTGTATGTCCTCATTCATAATAAAAGCTCATCCAGTGTTGATGAAGGTTTGTTCAGCAGCCCAGGCTAGCCTCTCTGTGCTGTTTTTTAGTAAATCTCCCCTCAGGTAAGAGGGCTCATTTGTGTGGAGCTGGTGTTGTGGTCACAGACTTGTAAACACAACTCACTGTGGCTTTGCTGGCTACTGGCCAGGCCCTGTTACCACTGTGTGTATGTGGGTAGTAGGTTACATGCATGTGTGTGCACTGGTGTGAAATCTATGCTTAGCTGGGCCAACTGGATGTTTTGCAAAATTGTAATCAAAAGCATATTCCCTGCAGTAAACAAGATAATTTTCCTATAAGGAAAGTAGGCCAGACACTGTGTGTATATATGCATATGGTATATATGTGCACACATATTGGAAATCCATGCTATGTGGGCCAATTTGACAGTTTCTTGTATCAAAAACAAGAGTAATTTCTCACTTGAGACACGAGAATTGTACTACATTTGAACTAGGCCAGATACTCTCTCTGTGTGTGTGTGTGTGTGTGTGTGTGTGTGTGTGTGTGTGTGTGTGTGTGTGTGTGTGTGTGTGTGTGTGTGTGTGTGTGTGTGTGTGTGTGTGTGTGTGTGTGTGTGTGTGTCTGTCTGTCTGTCTAGAGAGGAAAGAGTAGCCTCTGTTGTGGATTTTCAGTTTGGGAGCAACCCGCTCCGGACATTTGATGACTCATCCATCACCTTAGAGGCCTCGCTGCTCTCAACCGACTACTCTCACTGAATCTGCTCAAACCCAGCTCTCTTACTGAACCCCAGGGTGCACATGTCTCTTGTTAGTTAAGGCGCCAACGCAAGATAGCCATCAACATCTTCCTCCACCCAACCCAGCACACTTAAACTGCACTCACTAATGTGGTCTGTGTTTGGAAGAACAATTACATGTTTCCCATGCCTCCATGATAATATATAATACCAGTCAAAAGTTTGGACACACTTTCCCATTCACAACAATGAGAAAGTGTGTCCAAACTTTTGACTGGTACTGTATTTCATACGTAATTTACATCCTCTTCAACTTTCTCGCTAGTTCCTTGTGTTTCTTCCTTACTCTGCACTCTTCTGCATATTTTAAGCAGTATCCTTCCCTTTTTTCTTATATGCTTCGGCTAAAGAAATGTAATTTAGCTTGACAAAACCCTAAAAGGCACTTCTTTTCTCCAACTTTATAAAAAGTCACTCTGACTCTCTGTAACTTTCTTTGAGCTCCTCCTATAATGGCTAATGGCCTTTGCTAATTTGGAGAAGGAAAAAGGGAAGCACACTGTGAGACCCTGCCCTGTGATTAGGAAGCATTCCCATCATGATTAATGAGGCTCCAGGACTAATGTTCCCCCCGACACCATAACAGCACCTGGCTATGTGTCACTGTCAGACCACAATCCGGGTCAAGGCACATTAGTGTGACCAGAACTCACAGCCTGAAAAACCCAGATAAAAGACTTTCTACTCTTCTCTATTGCACATGGTTAAATACATGGGGATGTTTGATCCAGATGATTCAAATGACAACTACTTAACTGGGTGAAATATTACCCCCCACTACCAGTCTCCATGTTCATTCATACACTCTCATTCCCACCAATTCACCATCATTGTTTAGCTCACAAGAAAGGGATCCTCGCAGCATGCTAGAAAGTGGAGAACCATGAGACAAGCTTCCTGCCTCAGGAAATAGCTCTGGTTATTCCTGACAATGCTTATCTCTGCTTCAAACAAAAAAACAAATATACACACACACACACACACACACACACACACACACACACACACACACACACACACACACACACACACACACACACACACACACAGATTTACCCATCTGTTCAAAGATCATGTCAAAAACACATATTGTTAACATGCTTGTCCTTCTTTATTAATTTTGAGTGATATTGCTGCCCACTATTCTCCCCTCTGTTGGCCTACTGCTGAGCTAGACAGCAGAAGTGGATCTTTTAGGAGAAACCCGCCGCAGCGAGGTGAGTTAAGCCGAGCCGAGCTGAGCTGGGCAGAGGGAAAACACAGTCAGCCATGTTTGGATCGAGCTGAGCCGAGCAGAGTTCAGCTGACCTAAGCTGATCAGAGCAAGGCTGAGCTGAGGCAAAGAAGCATTCAGTTGTATGTGTTTGAATCAATAATTATGGTTCCCGCCGCGGTCAAATTACCACTCTGTAATCGGCAGTGGTTATTTTCAGAGTGATTCAAAGTGATTCAAAGATGCTTGGTTAGTCAAACTAGGGATACCCTGTTTATATACAGACGAATATACACACATTTGCAGTAAACATCTTAATGTAGCAGACGATAGATAATAATGTGTCTATCTGTAGATAAACATTATATCCAGATGTCTCTTTATATGAGGGGAAAATGGCAATCGGTGTCCATCGTGGTTGAGCTCATTTCTTTGGAAAATCCTTTTTTACTTTCTCACTGATAAGCACAAATTAATTTTTCATGAATTCTTAACCGCATCCGTACACCGGATTATGATGAGCTATTATTCAGCTATCAGGCGTACATGGTGGAAATTATTTTTTTTTGTTCTTCTGGAGTTAATTATACAGAGGAGGATTGTATTGATACACAAAGAGAATTACTTGTATACTGACATAAACCAGCGCACTGGAACACAATATTGTATTATTAGAAGAGGCACAAAATCACAGCACAGACAGACTAGTTTCTCATTGCCAGAGCAATGTCATTATATCCAAGCTGCAGCTTCTAGTCTTACTAGGGGAATCATTGATTGTATAGCTCTGAAGGCTTTGATCTGTGGCAGGGGTGAAGCTGATGAGCCCTTTTGTAAGACTGGATTCATAATATTCACATGGTTTTTTGAAGGTCTACACATTGGTACACCAGTACGTTTCTTTCTTCAAGGTAACTTCAGTAAATGCTGAAGAAGACAACAGACGCTATCATATAACAAAATATGAAAAAACAGAACCAGACCAATATATCAGCAGTCAGATATCATTGGCCGATACTGGCTTATAAGATCGAAATAGTATATATGATATGAAAACATAAAAATACAAATATCAATTGCCTTACATAAATGTTTTAAGATGTGTGTTTTGTGTTTGTGTGTTTTGTTTTATTAAAGGTGCAGTGTGTAGAATTGTGTGGCATCTAGCAGAATGGACATGGCAGAAATGTAATACAATATTCATCAGTATGTTTTAATTAGTGTATAATCACCTGAAAATAACAATTGTGGTGTTTTCACTACCTTAGAATGAGCCCTTTATATCTACATAGGGAGCAGGTCCTCTCCCACGGATCCCGCCATGTTTCTACAGAAGCCCAGAATGGACAAACCAAACAGAGGGCCTAGAGGGGGCCTATCATGTTTTTTTACAACCATTGTATGTCGGTTTGTGGTAATCGGTAACCTCGCCTACACACTGTTCCTCAACCAATTGACAACCGTCATCTTTTAAGACTAACGTTTTTCTTCCCATTTCTGTTTTTATTGATAGTTATTATTTATAACAATTTCCAGTGTATGTCAATCTATTTACCACTGGCTGTTTAAGTAATTTGAAATGTATTATTCAACTGTAAAATACAATGCATTTCACACAAATCTTAACTCATCAAAATTTGAAGCATTCTTGCCAAAATTGTTTCAGCGTGTTATAGATAGTGATAGCTGTACAGGTGGCTATTACAGATATACAGATTAGTATAACTACTATAAGTAGTTACAAAGCCTAAAACAGAGGTGTTCCTTGCTTATGCTGTGTGCTTCCTTTGTGTACTGTGTGTTTACTATGATAGTGATATCATTGAAGCTCAGCCTACCTCCTCCCACTGGTGGATGTAGCGAATGAGTCTGGATAGCCTCAGCAGGCGCAGCAAACTGAGGATCTTAGTGAAGCGGACTATGCGGAGCGCCCGTGCCGTCTTGTACACCTCCGAGTCGATCCCTTTCTCCACAATGAGGAAGATATAATCCACAGGTATGGAGGAGACAAAGTCCACCACAAACCAGCTCTTCAAATACTTCTTCTTAATCTTCTTGGGGTCAAGGATGATCTCGGTGTTGTCCTCAAACACGATGCCCGTCCTGAAGTTGAGCACCAGGTCTATGAGGAAGAAGGTATCAGAGACCACGTTGAAGATGATCCAGGGCGTGGTGGTCTCATCCTTAAAGAAGGTGATGCCCACGGGAATGATGATCAGGTTGCCCACCATGAACATGAGCATGGTGAAGTCCCAGTAGAACCTGACAGGGTGGAGCAGTGGAGATGTTTAGATACGGAGTGGATGGACACTTAATCCTTCACACACGAACACATAAAGTAGAAAGGGAATTAAGACACACATGATTTTCTAAAAACTGAAACACTGATGTCTAGACTCTCTCAGAGTGTTGCTATTTGCTATGCATATCACATGACAGCAAATATGCTGATGCTGCTTGATCTATGACGTGTGGTTTCTCTAGCTATCTGTGCATCATGAAGCAATGCACTCTCAGTGGGGCATACACACCCTCAGAAAACAGCACCAACCCTAACCACAGTAACAAATGGCTGATCTGTTGTTTAGCATCAGATTTATTTTTTTTACTAAGTGTACTGTATCTTGTCCTGTAAGATAACCTGTATCCTATCATCTGACTCGAGACAAGGTCAAACCAAGGACAAGCAGAGGGACAAAAACATTCCAGGAAAGATAAGCCGGGTGAAAGTCATTCCAAATCGAAGAGCAGACACGGGCACCTGAAACAGTTCAGTCACTTATCACAGCTATAAGTTTGCTTTCCATATCCCAGTAATATTTGTGTATCTATTAGTCCAAAACAACTCTTTCAAACTGGCCAATCACATCACACCATAAACCTGCAGTTTACAGTTGTATTCACTGAATTGTAAAGGCAAAACGTATGTTTATAAAGCTGAAATGATCAGACACTTGATATACTTGAAAGAAACTTAATAAACTTCATGAGAAACTATTTTGATGATCAATTAATCATTAAACAATGCCAAACATTCTCTGATTCCAGCTTCTCCAGTGTTAGGAATGTCAACTCTTCTTCATCTTAGGTGACAATAAACTGAATATCTTTTGAGCTGGTTGTCAGACAAAACACATTTGAATACATCATATTGAGCTTTTCGAAACTGTATTGTATGTTTTTGCCAGTGCTGTTTCACTGCTGTCTGATCAGGTGAAAGTAAGTGAAAGACTGCAATGCAAAGGGAGGAACTGATTGAAGTGTTGCTGAGTCATGACTTAAACCCTTTATTCCAGAAAATACCCTACTGTTAAACTATGTCTGTTACTTGACATAACTTCCCATAAACACCATTAATATTATATGTATTTATATTTTAATAGCAAGATCAGAGTCAAGGGCTGTTAAGAACTCAAAGGGTTGGGCTTAACATCAGACTGCTTCTATTTTACACATTAGTCAAGTGGCTGAGCTGTCCATGGTGCTGAAACTCAACGACGCACTTTTCCAACTTAATGTTGTTCATGTTGACGACAAAACATGTTAAATAAAGAATTCCCGTCCGAACAGACACTTAAGTCATGATGCAGTAAATCACCTCTTCCTTAAAATGTGAAAGATGGCATTATACTCTTGAAAAATTGAGACATGTTCTGTCCCTTTTTAGGCACTGTTGAGATCATAAGAGTATATTTACATAACTGGACATGTTTAAGATGTTGGCATCAATTAATAATTAAAATCTTTCAGTAATTTCTCATTTGTATTGTTTGAATATTGTCTTCCATGTGCCTTCATTTTGTATTCTCCTTTTCAATTTTTCTTATCTAAAGTTTGATGTGGAGAAGGGGTACCAGATGATGTGTTACTACGTCCACAGATTCAAACAGACATCACATGCTCTTTATCTTCCTTGCAGACTAACTCTGTTTAAGAGTATGCACTGTTAATGAACCTAACTCGATTTGACCCATACCTGAAGTCGCTGTATGGGTGGATAATCCAATTACCCGCTGACTTTACGCGCTCTTGCTCTTTCTCCACTGCCTTCTGGCTGCCAAACATGCGCAGGGAGAATTTGTTAACTCCAGGCTGAAGCATGGAACTAAACTGCCGCTGCATGTAGGTCTGGTTCCCCCTGGAGTCTCCATCATCCGGCACTATCTGAGAGCCGTCCTCTGCTTTGGTGAATGTGACAGAATTTCTCGACTGCAGACTCGGGGTCTGCCCTTTACTCGTTGGGGCATTGGAGAAGGAAACTCTGGAGTCCTTTTTCTCCGTTGCTGCCACGGACTTGACCTCGGCCCCGGGCCCCTGTGTTAGGGACCCCGCTGAAGTGAAAGAGCCGTCCATACTTGCAGCCTGCCACTTGACGTCTTCAGCCGCTACTATTCCATCGGTCTGCTTTTCCTGTCTTGATATGAGAGAGGAGAGGCTCCCTGAACTGGTGGGGTCCCTTCTACAATCCCCGTTTTTGTTGCATATCATACCGATGGCTCCCTCTCCTATCACGCATGCCTCTGAGTGTGTGACCCCTTCACTCTGGCATAACAGAGCAGAGGCAGTGAAAGGTGCGGAGTCCTCGTCTCGCAGGAGCCACAGCTCATTGTTGTTGGAGTTTTTGCGCGCAATGGACGCGGCTCCGCCTCCTGGCGTAAATTTCTTCATATTGGTTCCAACGCTTCTGCCATCCTCGCATCCGCTCAAACTGGTTACTTGAAGTGGTCGAAGCTGCTGGAATTTGGGCTCCTCCTCGCCATCCTCCGCCTCGTCCATCACAGGCAGACAAAGACACTCCCGCACCTTGCGCCCGGCGAGATTGGGCAGCAGCGGAGGGAGGAGTGTGGAGTTCAAAGCAGCAACAGCCCTCTGCTTTCCTTTCACACCACTTTAGGATTACAGCGCACCGGTGGCGTTGCCATGGCTGCAACCTGGCTGCTGTTACCGTGTGTGTGTTTATGTGTGAGGGAGAGGGAGGGTGTGGGCTGCTGTAACCACCTACAGGTAGTTTATAATAAACATTGGACAAAATGTGTGGAAAAAAAGAAAGCAAACATTTTTGAAAACCAGGACACGCCCAGCACGACAGATTAATTACATTAGCTCATAAATAGGCTGGATAAATATATAATAAGTACATACATAATAAATATAAAACGCAACTTAACCATCAGGGTAAAGGTGACAGTTGCAGATCACAAGAAACCATAAAGTTCTGTTTCTGCTGTCATCCACTGTTGATCTGAGGCAGCTTTAGATCAATAAACCTGCTGCGCTCAGATGACCCATAAAGTTATGATACACAATCTAGATGTTCTTAACTAGACTGGGAGGTTGTATCAGCAGCGTCTGCCTGTTGCGCTTTAGCCAGATAGTAGGCATGTACATGTGGTTGAGTTTTTCTTTCTTGGTGAAATGGCTCCACCTTGTGGAAGACTGTATAGCTTGCACATTCTCGACCTTCCAAAGGAAACATCTGGTACCAAGATGATGCATTCTTTTCCTGATTACAATGTTTGCCATAATGCATAGTCATGTATTGCACAAGTACTTTGAGAAACTTCTGTGGTTTCACAATAAGGAAACACACAAGATATCCAGATATATCAGCTGCCTGCCTGATAAAAAGGTGGTCACAAAGTTACTGTGCTGTCTGTCTTGGCCTGAAGAGAGAATTTGCACAAGTGAAAGTAAATAAAATCTAACAGAAAGCATGGTTTGTGACCATTTCATGACATGTCTCAAATTACAGGGAATATATAATTTTCTAAAAAGAGACCAACACACTTTTGATCTAAAGCTGTCCCGTTATACTGTTTACACCCAGTAACAAGTTGCTGTTGAGTTCTAGGACTTGCAGAATTAAAGCTAAGATTGTGGGTTTTTAATCTGACACTTGGATATCAGGCTGACAAACCACTTTTACAAAATAATTATTTTGTGTTACTTGAATGGTTTTTCATTCCAAGTCACACAAAAGTTGTATTTTTAGGCAAAGTCAACACATGTAAAATCAAATACCTTTATTCAGTTTGTGCAAGTTGTACAACAGATGGTATTTCTTGTACTAAGAAGGTACAACGATTTACACAATTCTGGCTAGGTCATTTTTATTTGTATAATTCTGAAATGGTAACATCCAATCACAACACTACTCAGGCTAAATGAACATATGGCTTCTGAATCATCTATACAGTAAAGGGAACAGAGATGATGTTCCAACAATCGCACACATGTTTTTATCTCAGATCACGTTAAATTAAAAAGAAAACATCTTAGTAAATGTTTTTAGATTTAAACATCAGTGCGTAATGTTAAAGTTGCATTCAACAGAAGCAACAGATGTTACATTTCTTTTGCACTTGGTCCTCAAATTTTAAAAGTTAGACAATTACAAGAGATTCTTTACTGTGGCTGTGACTACAGCAACGAAAACAGTGGTTAATCTTTAATTTACATAATTTGAAAAGGAAAAAAAAAGCATGATTTACAAGACACTGCTTTCCCACTCAAAAGAACTATAATTTCTTATGGCAAAAAAACAAACCTAGCAGACATTAAATCTTAGTCATTTCTGCATTTAATTTTAGTCACATTGAAATCATGTAGCAGGAAACAAAATGCAAAAAGACGAAAGAGAAATGGTGCTTGTTAAGGCAAAGTATAAAACTCTGCTAAAGGACTTTTGTGATGGGATAGTGACAGATCATACATGTGAATTCACACACTCCAGTCGTTGTTATAAGAACGGCAGTGATGCATCATGATCGAAAAGGGTTTCAGATCCTGTAAACATAATTTGTCCTGCTTTACAAGAAACTACTCCAAATTTCAGAATATAAAATCAAAGACTGACATCTGTGAGGTCAGTGTAGAAAGCATTAGCATGAAGAGAAAACAACCACAAACTAAGCATTTCCCGCGTGGACATTCTCATGACTTTACGACAAACACATACTTTTGCTAGAACAGCATTTAAACTCATGCAATATTTGCCCCATGGCCTCAAGCAGGAAGTATTTCACACCATGTTCTCTGGCTGCACAATGTGGAGAAGAATATAGAAGAAAATAAAACGAGGAAATCAAATCAGCTTCTTATTACATTAACACTCAAGCACAGAAAGGTTCTTAAAATTGCAGGGTGCACAACATAACGTGCCGCATGATAGCCAATCTTGGACTGCCATCTGGACGTCTATCTAGGAAGGAAAAAAAGGGGCCATTAGTGAAGAACTTCCACTGAACTTTATTATTATTCAAACCTCTTCAGAAATCCAGATAATAAATCTGACATCTGGAATATTGTTCAGGGACAGTATTTAACTAGTTGTTTTTTCCTTAGATACGCACCTATTTCAGCTTCTAGTTAGAATTCCTTTGCCTCACATTCTTGTCTTTGTGATTTGCATTAGAGTTGCTCTTCCTGAAACACATCACAGAGAAAACATGAGTTCTGTAACAAAAGATGAAGTGTAAAGTGACAATGAGGGTATTAAGCTCTCATGTAGACTGTACTTACAGAGGAGCAGATCCTGAGTCGTCATCTGAACAGCAGTAAACAGTCAATAAAAAAGAAGGCAAAAGAAAACAAGTCAGTTGACAGCAGGGAAGTAGTTACATGTCTGTGACTGGTGTGAGAAACACATGCCAACCAAACCCTCACTGACGGTGGCAGCAAATGTCATAACATGACATCTTCTGCAACATGGTTCCAATGAGGTTATGATAAAATCCAACTAAACATGAAGCATGCCTACCTGTCTGTCAATGAATGGTACAACAAATTAAATCCTTAGAAAAATCACACAGTTGTTTGTGCTCTATAAACATGAAATTATGTCTCTTAACAGATTTTGTATCCTTAATAAATCTGTGATACGGTTTGAAAACTATGTTCATAGTCACCCCTTAGCATCACAGAGGCTCATGCAAAACAAGCAAAGAACACCAAAGAAACACTGCAAAGGGTGTATCAAGATTTTTTTAAAACAGTAAACATCTGTCAAATTGGCATTATTAAAACACATCCTGTCATGTGTAGTTGCAATATTCACAACAGAGCAAGAACATGTATTCACAAAGTAAGGCAAAGAGTGTAGGCTATCCCTGAGGCCAAATGTGAATGAGACAAATGGTAAATGGTATACTGATCTGGATAAAAAGGGATGCCTATCACTTATCATGCATAAAGTGCAAGATGCAGAAGACATGCAGACAGAATGCTGAAACCTCTTCTCAACCTACCCTATTTCATGTCAAACCATTACACTAGACTGACTGTCTCATTTGACTCTTTCATTGGCTCAAACACATGATGTTACGGACCAATAAATGAAGTGGAAAGAAAATGTGTCAAGCTTGCTCGATATTTAGATTGCAGGGCCAGTGAAAGAGTGACCAATTCTTTGAGCACATTCCTCTTAGAAGTGGTGACCAAGAAAGCAGTTCATTCAGACTTCCATTGCTTATTCCACGTGGTCATCTCAGCTCAACCACTTCAGTCTGACATGCAGTTTTGTTCACTTACCAAAATGCAAAATCAGCAGCGAACAGAGAAGTAAAAATGTAAATAATAAAAATAATAGTATAATCTATCACAAATTGTTTACACAGAGGTGGAAGCCAAATCCTGACTTTTAACTTTAAAAACTATAAAGACAATAAGGGTTCATATTGAATGCATGCAACTACATTATAGACACATCTCCACCTCCACAGCAATGCTTTGCCTTGACAGTCTCCAGCCTGCCACTGAGGGGCATCAAATCTTCTCAACTCACACTTCAGTAAACAAGATCTGCAGTTTGAAATACTTTCGTTCCGTCTTAAGTTCAATGACTTGAGACTAACATTCTTCTAGCCACAACAAATGGGACAAACCTTGCCCAAAAAAAGTTGAGTGCAGCTTTGGAAAAGGCCACATCTGCATGCAAATATATATTTACTTTCTGGTGGATATTTTTACAAGTACTCAGTATTCACCAACCACTGTGGCCACTTGACAAAGCAAACGAAAATCTATAAGTGGGTGTTCAGACCAAACACAGCAAAAAAAAAAAATTAAACTAAAATTTAAAAAACGTGAGGGACAACAGCACTGGTGGGGCGTGTTGCTTCAGGTAATGATTAAAAATATCTTTCATACATTTGAAAGCTTCACTGTAAGTTATCACAACTGTAATCAGTTCATCATTTGTTTAATGATGGCGAATGCAGTGCCTTGCTGGATGATGTTCAACTCATTTGCAGATGATGTCCTTTTTTTGCTGGAACTCTAAGACATCTTCACTGTGTCAACACAGTGGTCTTATTGAAATCGATAAGTAGGCAGCGTTTGATCACGCAGTGCTGATGTCGGTCTGAACACAGCTTAAGAGTTGATGTAACATAGATTTGTAGGCAGCATGGCATACGTACCGTCATTGACCTCATCAGGCTTTCTCCTCTTCTCATAGATGAAGATGATGGTCACCAGGATGATGACCTCAGCCACAATGCCGAGGAAGGGCCAGAGAGCAGCCAGGCGACTGCGGACACGCAGGTGGATCTTGTCAGTGGCTGTGCCAAGCACGTTAGTTCCAGCACAGATGTAGTATCCAATGTCTTCTTCAATGCTCAGATCATCAATGATCAGAGAGGTCCTGTTAGGGGTGCTCTTGATCTCAAATTTCGTGCCGGTACCGTTGATGATGGGCTGAGGGTTGGGTTTAAACAACAAGTTAGCAACACAAACAAGATGAGTATAACTATAGAGTAGCTTTGCATGATTTTCAGTTCCCTATTTATATCATACTGGTCCTTAATGTAGCCTCTGTCTCCAACAGACAGTCTGAGCTCCACACTCTTTCAATTACTCTGTTAAGTTACCGCCAATACAAACCCAACATTTCCTGCTTTTCTGCTTTATATTAAAAGCTTTTAATTTACTTAATAGGAGAAGACAAAGCATTTACAGGAAACTACACGTGTTCCTCGTCAAATTAGCAGGGCCTTGTTAGGGGCACTAAAACTGGTTGACACAACAAGATATGGAGATATTTGGATCAATTGAAAATAATGCAAGGAGGAATAGTACAAGCAGAAACAGCCACTGTGAGATGTTTGATGAAGAGAATCAGATGACCAGCACACCTCCAATAGGTAAACAATTTATTTTACTTTGCTCAGCTGTGTAATAAAACACTCACAGCATACCAGCTCTATATAACAATGGAAAAATTCTACAATATGAGCGGAGCAGTGAATGCGCATGGAGCAGATGACTATATAAAGAGATTCGTGGGGCTGAAAAGTTAAAAAAAAATGTTGGAAACCAGGGGGCCTCACAGGGATTACATCTATACATGTTTACATCATTATTTGACACTTAGGCTACGTTTATATGAACCTTCGACATTGTAACATTATATAACTGTAAACAAGGAAAACAATAATAGGTCCCCTTTAAATATAACCATTTATTATAATCAAAATTATACATTTGAGAGATGCATACCACTTGGCTGCCATCTTGATTCTCTTTGAACCAGTTCCAGTCAGTGGGCAGTGGGTAGCCATGGCTCACGCAGACCATTGTACCTTTGTCCCTCTCATTGCCATGCTCAGAGTGCTTGTAAGCTGAAACATGGGGAAGTGCTACAGACAGAAAAACAATTTAAAAAACATGTTTAAATGCAAATTAGTAGCTTGCATAATTCTTGAAGAACAAATGGCCACACCCAGATTATAGACTGGACCAAAAGGACATCAACTAAATTAATATCAGGACTAACTATTGATAAAAACAGATAACATGGTGCTTCCTGGAAAATGGCTAGAGTTAGTTCTTGCAGTCAAATGTATTCTATAAATATATACATTATTTACATGCTACCTAATCTGTAACTATAAAGAAAAATAACATCTGCAACCATATTACTTACATATCAAATGCAAACACAGACAGCAACTTTTAAATGACCAGTGAAAGCATCTTTGAACTACGATATTCAACAATTAACTCACTTTTGACTTCAATCGTCTTCTGCACCACTGGATCAGTCAGGAACACACATTCATATTTTCCACCAGTGCTGTGGATGATCTTTTCCAACCTATAGAAAGAGTAATATTAGTATATCAAATAAGCTGCAAGTATTTGAGAACTCCATGCCGTTGGTAAAAATAAAGCTGCCTGTCCATGCAACAAATATTTCAGATTTCATTTTTTAGTGACAATCCCACTTTTGTTTGGTGCTGCTGTCCCGTACAGTCCTGCCTGCTCTGTCTAATGGGGAATTAAGGTCAGGGCAAGTGAGCACACTGCTAGGGGCGCTTATCCCTGCTGCCAAGACTACCGGCAAAGCTGCACGTCTGCACAGTCCATCTCTCTGCTAATCAAGAGCGGTGAATGCCTGAATGTGCCCCTAGCTCTGCTGCTAATGGAGGCAGGAGGGCAGGAGGGAGGGGAAAAAAAGGGAGAGGGGGAGGGATGACAGAAGAGCGAAAAGTGAACTGCAAGAGAACATTAGCGGATAAAGATGGCAGCATAGTAACAGAAAGGGACGACATAACTGAATGAAGGATCAAAAAAAGAAGACATGCTCTTGCAGGTGGAGAAATTGTTGAATGTCATCTATATCACAATGCTTCATATTTCAAACAATATGAATTAAAGAAAGCTAGGCTTAGACTCAGCTTAGGTTCATAAACAGAAAAAAATGCTACTTATTTACCAGCTGGTGGGAAACAGCATATTAACACTTCCACATTCAAGACAAAGGACATTTTATATTACGATCACAAGAGGAGCGCCTTCATTGGGGTTTATTAAATGAAAGGCAGACCTGCACATGTGTTCATTTAGGTACATGTAGCTACTCACTCAAGGGATATGGATGGGTTGGGGTTTGTGGTTTGGGTATTTTCGATGACTTTGCCGTTGTGCATCCAGTGGGAGCCCTTGATGACGAGGCCAGAATCCGTCATATTGCAGCTGAGCCTAGCAGAGGTCTGGTTGACGACCTCAAGAGGTTCCGCAATGATGTTCGGGACTTAAAATGAACAGAGAGGGGGAGAAATACATTATTTATCATCTTCACTAAAATATCCTAAAATATGAATTTCAGTTGATGGGTATGAACCTAATTGTATACCAAATTTAGACATCCATGTCTACCAGTACTTCAATGTTTCCGACATGGGTGAAAAACACTAGACAGTAACATTTCCTTGGCACATAATTTTTCAGCCTAGCTTATTTTAATTTACATTTTATATCATGACACTCAACACTTGTCCTTAAAAATGAAGTATTTCATGAACAAAACATCAGAAGGGCTTTCACACAATAATATCCACCACCTCATACACAGCTGGTAGACATAATAAATATCATCATTTTTTTTCCATGTATAACTACTTTACTAAATAAATACCAATTTGTTAGTATTCATATTTTTTGTTATCACCCTCTGATACGTTTACTATTAAATCACGGCAATTACTAGACTCTAACCATCCCTAAAAAGGTATTAATATGATTTAGAAGAAGACATTTTGTTGAGACAAGTGTTGAGTGTGGTCAACCATATATTACACCAAAAAAAACTGCCTACACAGTTTTTTGCCTACTGTTCAAGTTGGGAAGGAAAACCAATGTTTTCAAACAGTGCAACACGATTACTGTACAAACACACAGAGTTTTCCAAGAAAGGTGGAAAGAGCTCCCCAAAAATGAGGAGATCATCCCACCAAAAGTACAATGGAGGGAGGAATAGGAGTTGTACTGGAAATCTAGTAGATACAGTAGCTTATAACAAGGTCATGGGGAAAAGATCTTTTAATAATACATGCAGAAGAAGCAACAAGAAGGGAATCAAAAGTTATTGGAAGTCGCATGATAAAAGTATTTTTAAATAAAGTATTTTTGCTTCAAATGGTGAAACTGACCAATTCTTCCAAAGTCACAAAAATAATACTGGACCACAAGGCAGAAAGATGCCCCATGATACAATTAGTTTAGTTGCCATCTTCTGTGCTTAAAGTTTAGTAGGCTATAAACCAAAGGAGTGGGCTACAAGCATAAATAAAAGGGGTATTGCCAATGTTAGTATCAATAAGGAAAGCTCTAGAGAATTCTACCAAGAAGCAATACTAATAGCCTGACCCCTTTTTTCTTTTCTCGATAATTATACATTAACATTAAACTGTTTTTCTTATAATACTTTTCCTACATGAGCCATTAGCAGACTTCCAACCTTATGACCAGTATTATATGCAGGAAACCGATTATAAATGGTACCTAACATGGGGGAAAAAGGCATCAGATTGAAGACATCTTCTAGATCAGGTAACAAAGGATTAGGGAAGAGCCTGGCTACACTGGATGACCAGGTTTTGCTCTACTACAGGATGTTTTTTGAGGAGAGGAGAGGGGGTGTGTATACGGGGTGAAGCAGTAGGAGCAGGGTACTGGACCGGAAGCATGGGAGTTGAGTAACAGGAGCTCAGCGTCCAGGACTTCACTAATGAGGAGAAAACAGTCAAGCTACTTTGACCTGAATCTCCTCATGCTTCCTCTGCCACTCACTTTCGATCACAATAACGTTTGCCTGCGAGCGGATCCACTTGATTTTTGGCGTCTTCTTCAGTTCATTGCGGTCGGGGTCGTTGGAAGCGCGGCACTCGTACGTGCCCGAGTCGTCGAAGGTGAGGCTAGTGAGGTGAATGGTGCTAGTGGCATGTGTAACATATGTGGCATTTATTTGCACACGGTTGTCCCGTGCCCCGTCAAAAAGCTGGGTGGAGGTCTCATTGGGCTCTTTGCCCACTATAAACCACCACTGCACCTCGGGAATGGGGCTCCCTATAACCTCACAATGCAGCTCTGCGCTGTCATTAATCAGCTTCATCCGAGAGAGGGGAGACTTGATGAACCCCGCTGAGCACCATTTACAGTCAGCCCAGCAAACAGGTTTTAGGAGAATTTAGGATGTGGTTGATTTAAAAGCAAGCCAGATGATTTCATGGATTGGTGGTTTAAAAAAAAAAAAAGAGCAATGATGTAAGAAAAACAGGTGAGTAGGAAAGAGAAAGAAAAAATAAAACAAAGTTAATAAAACACAAATGAAATGAAATTATGAAAGTAAGCACATAGAAAAGGCAAAGATCAGAGCAACATTTCCAAACTGTTCTTTTGGAAATGTTTTGATACTCTGACCCATTAAGACAAAAATGAGAAAAGCAACAAAAAGAGGATTAGGGATGACCCGAACCAAATAGGTTATAATTATTACATTTTTTACTTAAATAGGATTCAATGTGTCATTTTGGAGGCTGTCGTTAGTGGTACTTTTTTTTTTTTTTTTTTTTTTTTTTTAAATTTGAATTGTACAGATCCAAAGGTTACTATGACGGCAGAATAATAATAGGTTTGGGGCGACATGACAAATACATCACCTATTTTTCACTGATTGAATATATTATTGATGGTCAGTTTAACTGATAAAATTTAGAGCCTCTATATAGTTGTAATCAAATTAAAGGCTTTAAATCCAGTTATATACTAGATTACAAAGCTCTACTGACAACCTTACTTTACTCAGTTAATAACTCAAAATGATCGAGACATCCCTACGGGCGATCACAGCAAAAGAACAAAAGACAACAAAATTAAAAGCATTGAATAGCATTCGTGTGAATTCGAAATCATATGCAATGAATGAAAGAAAACATGAAAAGCAAAGCAGATGAGGCTGAAATGAAAAACATCTCGCATAATTAATTTTTTTTTAAAAAACAAACGTGAAAGCTTTCGCACGTGCATCCAGCATTTTAGACTTTTTATGTGGAGCCGAGTGTCACCCGACAGTAGTTAATGTGTTAAGCTGGGCAACAACAAACTATAATTTTAAGGCCATTCTGCTAATTCTTTAATTGAGGATATGCATCACTGGGAAATGGGGAAAAAGTAATATGAGTTTTTGTAAAATGTGCTATATTTCAAAATGTTTGTTCAAATTCATTGACAGAAAAGCCGAGTATCTTCTGAAGTGTTTGTTCTTTTGATTAGTCTGTCAAATCCTGTGTGAAAACGTTTGCAGTGACCGGCTGCGAGCAAAAACATACAAATAGCCTTTTTTTTCTAGGTCTGGGAACAATAAGGATCAAAAGCAAGCATCATTTCACTGAAGAAGTTTTGCAACATCTTGGCTCTGGGTTATTTTGGTAAAAAAATGAATACTGACACCCTGTCGTACCCAAGAGGTTAAACACAGAGATGCACCGATCAATCAGCCACTGATCAAAAAAGGGTGGTTTTCAGCTGATTATCAATGACTGGTGACCGGCCACAATCGGTCTATAATATCTGATTTTTTGCCGGTCACATTTACACACAATGATTCCCGTTGTGCACGCAGCTCAAGATTGGACAGCCCAAAATAACCTAAATATAACACACATTTAAATTCCATAAAGTCCATAATAATTATTAATGTAGATCTGATGACCAAATAAATACAGAAGGGGTAAAAAAATCTGCAGCCACAGAGAGTTACAAATCACTATTCAAAATGACACAAGGGTTGATATTTACACCAAAAAACGATCATATTTGGGAAATTACAGAATATTATACATGAAAAATAGGGTGGGATGAAAAAAAAAGGAATCTGCTAAAAGAAATTACTAACTCTCACACTACAGGCCAAAGAACAACAAGCTCGTTCCCTTCTCTCGCGCACTGACACTAATCTGAGCACAACCTAAGCCAACGAGAAACCCCCCCAGCACAAATAAGAGATGAAACTCCACAATCGCTTTGCTATGAAACAGAGCAGATATCAATTTAACACGAAACAAAGACTGGTCTACAGGAGCCCCGGTAACATATCATGTAACCTTCTTTGACTCATCGGGTGGCCTCTTCACTATTGCCAAAGGTCAAATTCATGAATGGCACATGCTTCTCAAAAGTTCAAAATTAAATATAGTCAAGGCTCCATGCAAAACTCATTAGATGTTAGCCACAAGAATCTTGACAGTGTGATTAACTGCCTGTATCCCTTTGCTCTATAACACTACAATCTGTTCAATGTGTTTGGAGCATTTTCAGAAGACAAATTCCACAGTCTGTAGTTAGTTAACCGTTGGTAAACAACGAGCTGAACAGTCTGACAAGCGCACAAAAAAAGGGCTGTAAAATAATAAGTTCTCCATAAAGGGAAAAAAGACTAAATATTTTATATGATGAAGAGATACCATGAGATTTGTTAAGAAAAAAGTGTTGAAAGGGGTAAATAAAGCCACACTATGAGGATACATGCTTTATCTCCATGTTCTTTTTTCATTCAGCCAGCTTGTTGTAAATGAACAACAGCCTTCTGAGAAGGTGAGGGCAAAACATGTAATCCTCAGGCCACTTTCAACACTTGTTTAACAACTATATTGACATTTTCGAGCTGAACAGGAATAACTAGTACAATGTCACGCCCTTTCATATAGAAAACGGATGCCAGTGGTTCCAGCGTGATGAAAGAAATAAGACTCAAGGAAACAACACACATTGTGTAAATGTGCCTTTTCAAGCCTTCATTTCAGCCTTGTGTTAATTGATGAAGGTTACTGCAGGGACATAAACCACTTCATGTGAGGGGGTGAAATACTTCTCACTGTAAACACACATAAATCCACTGGATGTGACCAAATCCTTTTGAGTTATTTTTTTTTATATATGTGGAGTCTTCTAACCAAGTTAGAACTTTGTCCAATGTAATCATTAATCTTTCCTGGACCAGCAGAGATTTGTCATTATTATTATATATTAATATATTAACTCACACCTCTGTCAGTGCTCCTGCTTAGACTGTAGGCTTTTATCATAATTAATGATAATTTCAGTGAAAGGAGGTTAAGCAGCTAGAGTCTCAAATGGCAGTCAATACAAAAATGAGTCCTTAATGGACATCATTTACTTAATTACTGGGACTAAAAATTAAGTACTTCATAGCCCTACATATGTGGACAAACTAGCTTTTCCTGTCTTTTTCACAAATAGTAGCCGTGTGTACCTGTCTGCCTCCTAACTGGCTGGAGAAGAAGCTGAAACTCTAGGGAAATCTAATTTTACTCCTGATCAACCCTGAGCTGTCAAAACCAAAGCAGGATAGACCGAATGGCAAAAAGGTTCTTTGGATGTGTTTCGCTTAAGTGCACAAACAGATAACATTCATTAACGTTCTGGTTGCTGGTACTCATTCTCTGAAAAATTAAGTTAAGGTTTTACCCATGATTCAGGAAGAAAAACCAAATAAAGACTACATACCGCTATATGTACGTGATTCTTTCATAACTTCCTTTTAGTGGCGAAACCCTAAGAGGAAAATGACTCAGGGTACTTAATACGTTTTTCCTATTAAGGGTAACTCCTACATTTGTAAACTCAATACAGAAGAAAATATAACGTTATCAAGGGAATTTATATTTTGCTCAATTTTAGATACTTACAAATGTATTGTCATTAAGGTCATAAAAACACATTTTTTAAATAACTAAATACAACAACTGAATCTGCCACCTAGATGTAGATGTTGATCATATTTTGAGGCTGACAAGCTCATTGGGATACTCTTGGGTGAAAAACAGACAATAGTGGTTAAGCCATAATAGAATTAGACCCAACATTTATCCTAAGGGATATTAAAAGCACCTTTTGAACATTGCTCTTATCTAATTCTTAATAGTACCTAATAGTGTATCAGTGACAGCTCAGTATTTTATGACCGTCATTTGCCAAATAATTAAGGCAAACTCAGCCATCTCCTTATCAAATAATGTTAATCAATGCTGATCCATATCGACAAGCTGATATGAAGCAGAAGCTGAAGTGGCAATAATATGCTTGCAAACCATTAATATGGAATGTAATAAAACAAGTTATATAAGATAGCTCGAAATGATTTATATACTGTGATAGCTGACGTTGTTTGGGCCTACTGGTTTATACAAAGATGAGCGTTTATTCACAACACGACGAATATTGCTCGGGGGCTGTCTGTACTGCGAATCGGGGCCCAGGCAGTCACAGGACTGAACACACTGACAAATAATGAAAGTCATGAGGCTCCATAACTCGGCTTGTTTTTGCCTCATGACGGTTTCACAGAGCGTGGCCTAGCTAGGTCAGTGAAAACGACAGATAAGGTTAACTATGAACGGATAGCGAGCCTTCGTGACATTACGCAACATCACAACAGCAAAACACCACACATTTTAAATGAAGGTTTACATGGCGAATTACATTTACTAACATTTGGAAAACATAAAAATACCTTTAAGTAGAAGAGTGACATAGCAAGAAACAGTTGCCTGAAAATTAACACACATTCACAGCCTTGTTTTATCGTTGTAACGCGAGCCACCAAACGCTTGTAATCATGCGTAAGGGTTTTGGGGACAGCAAATTAGCAAATTAGGTCGCTAGCTGTGAAGCTGCGTCGACTGAAACAAGTATGATTTTCTTGCTAACGCGAGAGACGATATGCAACATTTCATATTAATATCTGCTGAAAATATTTATTTGACATCGGAAAAAAAAACATAACACCCAAAACATAATCATCGTAACGTTGACAAACCCAGGACCCGAATGAACATTTTAAATGTCCGTAGTCAGGGTGAAGTCTACATCTTCAACCAACATGGCTGACGCAAAAATCTTACCTGTGGACGCACTGGCTCTCCAACAGCTCAACAGAAGGGCACTGATCGCCCATAGTAACTTCATGGTTGGTATTCTAGTATTTACTAGACTGTCGAATAAATAAGTTAACTAAAGTTACGGCGAGAAGAAATCCCCCTCTCTCCTTGCGAACTTCCAGCAGGACGTGCGAGCTGAATGTCCGACAGTGAACCGCTGTAGTTGCTCTTGCTCGTCCTCTAGTTGCACCTCACGCATACGCCCTGTTCAGCACGTACCCATGACGTAGTTAGAGGCGTGGTTACGTCACATGGGTTGCATTGGTCTTCACTTCAGTCCTATATTATTAAACATATTTAATTATCATATTTTTTATGTAATTTGGCAAACAGTAAGTCTATTTTACTTAAATTCACAACAAAGTATTTCATAGTACATTTTAACAGGCAATGTCTGAGCAGAAAAGGAGCAAAGATGGATTAAATTTACATTCTATAGACATTTTTACAGACTTGTATACTTTCACAGGCCTAACGTGTCATCACATGATAGTGACTAAAGTCACCAAAATGTCAGTGTGTGTCAGAGCTGTCATTAAGAGCAGGGAACTGTTTGAAAAATCCAAAGACACAATTATGGGGTAGAAAAATTATTCAATTGCGCAGGATACTTATGAGTCTAGGTTCTATCTTTAGGATACTTTGGGGGAAAAAACAGAAAATACAAACACTTTCTTAGCCATGTAATCCACACCAACAGGGCTAGAATAAATTGAATCTGAAGGTGAATAGAACATGACATTGAAACAATTTTTAAAAATGTAAGGTTTCTTGTTAACAGATGATCATATGGATCACCGCTGTAGTTTGGAAAAAGGAAAATAAAGACAGATGACACAATTAAAATTTTGGAACAAAATGATCTGACTTTATAAATCTTGCCATGGACCCCCCGTTGATAAAATAGATTTGTAAGACGCAATGAACATTGTTTGTATCGCATATTAGACAAATTCTGGACAGTCTGTTTTATAGCCAAAGGATAGAGTGCAAGTCATTAAGTAGACAGACTTCAATCCTGTTGAAATTCTGTGGAATTAACTGGGATTATTATCAAGATATTCCTGATCAATTTGAACAAGCCTGAGTAAATGTATGAGAAATGGAAGAAAATCCTAAAATGTGCTATGCTGAAGAGACTGAGAAGACAAAGAGCAGCTAAGCTACTGAAAAATGCATATTCACAATATTAACTAAATAATATGGTAGTTCTAGAATCGCTCAGTGAATCTGGAGTAACTAAATATCAAACAGCCTGGCATACTTCAAAGGTGGTTCAAAGGGCACAAAAACGTATTGTACTGTTAACCACAATATAAGAAAAAGAATAAGAAATTTCACACTGTAGAGTCAAACCAAAAGGCACAATTCAAGTATATCCATTAGCCTTTCACCTAGACTAATGTCCTGTCCATAACAACAATCCCTTTAGATTGAAGCCCTTTGAAACGAAACCCAAGGGGAGAGGAGAGGTACAATGTGGAGGAAATACACCCATATGGCCAAACAATAAAAGGAAGCTGCATTTATTGCCTTATTGATAGTATTTGGCAGGCAAATACACCATTGAATGATTTAATATAGGCCCTGTTTACTATCAGCATTCCTCTGGACCAAACCCTATTTTGAAAGTACAAAACGTTCTCAAAATCTTATTATGCATTGAAATCACTTTCAGCAGTGTTTGTTAATGACATTATTGTTCCTTCGGTGATGTGTGGTTTTCTAAAAACCTGCCATACATCACTAAGGGTCTAAGAAACCTAACAGTACATCTTATAACTTGTTTGCTATAAAATGTTTATTTTACAATTATTATTGTCAAATTGACTGTTTTGCTCAATTATTGCATATTACTTATAACAATTCATACAATTTCCAGTTTCCCGTTTGCTTTGTTTACTGTACTCCCATCTAGTGTTTAACTCCAGCAGCACACATCCAGTATAGCAGAAGAAAACCAACTTTTACAAACATTTGTGTCTGTAGTTACAATCAGTTCATAAAACAAGAGGTCCATTTTACTGCAGAATGTTTTTAAGTCCATTTTATGAGTTGCTGATTCATGATAAGTAGCCCTTCAGAGAATAGTACAAATACACACACAATGAAAAAGATGTACATGTATTTTGAGTGATAGTACCCAAACATCTTTATTTTAATATCAGTTCACTTTATTTTTTTCTTCTTCACTTTTTTGTTGTTGTACACGATCATACTGCAAATCAATAGTTTTTCAACTGGCAACTTTAGAAAATATTTAATTTACCTTTAAGTTAAAATGCACAAATGCACTGAAATGTATCTAAGTGTATAATGTGAAAAGCTGATCCACATTTTTAGCATTGCAGGATAAAATATAAAATCCTAAAGTGTGTAATTAATTAATGATTATTTATCCACATCATTATCTAAACAACACAAAATTACTGCAATTTGACGCATTATTTCAAGTGCAAACAATGCTATCCAGTCTGGTTACCTTAAAACTGCCAGTGGATCTTGACAATAAAATAAATGCAATTTTGTTGAGAATTAAAGAATTCACATGTAATATCCTTCCAAACCATGAAGAAAATTAAGTGCACACTTAAATAGTGCACTACAGTGCACTTTAAGTCATCTTATCTGTGAGATATGAATGCTACTTATAAAAAGGAGTAATTGTACATTTCTTATTTTCTTCATTAGCAAAAGTGGGTCTTAAATCATACAAGACTGGAGATTTTAAAAAAGAACAGCAACTGTCTTGTTGTCACAAGTCTTCTACCTTTGGATTCCTTTGTCTTATCTTCCTGTATGAGGTGATTCAGGCAGATAAAGCCATTTCCATGTGTCTCCACATCCTCCCTGTCAGAAGCTGCACTCCAGGCCTCCACCCTTCCTTTGTTCAGATTCCTGATGAAGGTGGGAGCAACAGGACTGGCCGAAATACATGGGTATCATGTATCACTTACCCCTGAGTGCTCCCGGGGAGATGCACTCAGGTCTCTACCCTATGGCAGGCAGAGACTGGAGGTCCCCGCTCTAAAGTACAGCAACATATGAGCTCTAGATAGCTCATAGGGTGAGATGGACAAATGTTCTTCTACGAATTATCAGTGGAGTTCTCATTGCTGGTCGAACTTGAGGATTGAGGAGTAGAGGAAGATGAAGAGGACGAGGAGGAGGAAGAGGAGGAGGTAAAGTTCATCCCTGATAGTTCTGGAGGGTTGGTTGCTGTGTTCTGTCCACTCAAGCTTTTCCTGCACACTGGACACGTGTCATGCTGGAGAAAGAGAGTGGTAAAAACATTTCATTGCTGATGCTGTTGCCCCACAGGTCAAGATGACAACTGGTGAATATCTAAATTAAAGAAAGAAAATGTTGCATCATATTTCTAATACCTGTTCCAGCCAGGGTACTATGCAATCATTGTGGAACATGTGATTGCATGGGAGCTGCCTCACGTTTTCCCCAACACTGTAATCTTCTTTACACACTGGACATTCCAGTCCTGAAGCTGAAAGACAGAACATGTTAAATATAACACTGATAAATGACTAGATGACAATAAAGACCAGTATGGTTTATTAACCATAGTGACCTGACATTATGAACTAGTCTTTGACAACTATCATGTAAAGCCCTAAAGCCTAAAGTTCTTTTTTTGTTTTCAGAAAGACGGTTGGAGGCTATGCTACTGGTTTGACTTGTCATTATACAAGGTGGCAGTTACACCACCAGCACTTTAAAACCTGATCTGATGTGTTGGGTGTGTTCCCTAGAAAAATAAAGATACATGTTGGAATATCAAAAAGTAGTTGTTGTTTTTTTAACCATTTATCAGATGATGATATCGATAAGACTTAATACTTATGTGTCACCAGCAGAGCATAATAGTTGAAACTGATAAAATCATACAGCTGAAACCCACATATCAGGGGGAAAATGGTACTTGCATGCAATTATATAACGTTATATAATGTAAAAAGAGCATACAACCATCTGTTTTGAATAAAATTATACTTTGTCCAAATTTGCAAATTATACAGAATATCTAAGATGTAAAATGAAAAAAAGAGAAGCCATGTTTCAACTTACCAACATGCTCGTCTGTTATTTGTACTGTAGGAAGACTTTTTATTTTATCCCTATCAGCAGGTGGGGGTCCCGTGTTCTCAAACTGATTTAATAACTAAAGAAGAGAGGAAAAAAGATTCAAAGATAAAATTATTGACAGATACGTTGCATTTAGTTTAACACACATTTCCTTACATAATGTCTAAAATCTTATTGAACACAAATTAAACATAGCAATCTAATTTAATGTTAACAATAGAAAGGTTACATAAAAATACCTGTGTTATAATAGCATCTAGTCCATTAGCACCCCAAGCATAATCCATAGGATTTGAGTGAAGAACACCCCTTTAAAAAACAATGAAGCATTAGACACTTGAAGAAACCAAGCACATATTGTTGAGGATTTGCTTTCTGGGTTATCATAGCCAGACTCACCATGGTCCAACACCAATATTTGGCATTGCAGTGGGTGCAATTATTCCATTCACTAGCTGCTGAATGATTCTACAAAAGAGAAAACATGCAGCATGATTCAGATGCAATGAAGGACGACACTGTGTGTGAGTGGGTTATAAGAATCTCAAAAATGAAAAGAAGCTCAGGGGAAAAAGTCATCAGTTCCAAATGTCATAAATCAAAGAGTGAGACTTTAGTCCCACAAGTCACACACTGTTCTCCTTACCCCTCTAACGTGGGAACTCCCTCATTCCTCCCTGCTTGTCGTCTTGAACCATGACGACTTCTTGGCTGCCTGGCGCCATAGCGCTGTCGAGATGCCGTCTCCCTTTCCCGCCGGTTTTCAGCATCACGGTTGTCCTCGGTTCCCAGTCCAGCCCCAAAGTCAAAGCTGTCGTCAAAGACACCCAGGGCAAACTGACCATAGCCAGAAGGGAATGTAAACAAGTGCTGGTCTGCATTCTGGAGACGAAAAAGATGCAGAGTGTGTACTTGCTGTAATCTTGATGGTAAAAAACAAACAAACCACACAACACCAAGCTACTAAATCAGCAACCATTCATGGCCAATACATCACATCTGAAGCATATTAACTGTCACATCAATGGAAACATAATACACTTCATGTAGATGTGTTTCCCTTTATACTGAGAATATAGTATTATGCAGTATACAGTAATACATTATTATCACAGCACCGGTATTCTGTGGTGAAGTTTTCCAATATAGTGACAACCCCCACCCCTGTTATCCATCAAGCTAGAGCATCTTCAAGTGGACAAAGTCAACTTCCCCCTAATTATTCAACATACTATTCTGCCTGAAGTGAGGATGTGGTGGCAAAAGAAGCCAAACAAAAATGACTTCCTGATGTCTGAGTAAAGAATTAATTAGAAACCTCAAATGGTTGCTGGTTCTGGGGCCCGCTGGAGATGTTCGACATGGATCCATTGTCAGCACTAAACAGGAGACGGAGATTTGACAAGTTATGTGTTGATTTACTTTACTTACTACTTGTTTTCATCACTGCTAACTGTTATGATAGCATGTTTTGCTGCATTCAATTTCCAGTTACACAATCATCCAATCATCAGGTTACACATTCAGGTAAAATGTTTGGTCTCAATCTAAAAACTGCTTTATGAGGTAACTGCATTTATTATCACAAGAAACAAAATGTGTCTAAACAACATATATAACTAATAATTGAGCAGGGAAATGCTACCCTTGATGAGATCAACTAAATTCAGTATACACTTTATACAGACCTTCTCTCCTCCAGCAGCTCCTCAATAAACCCAGACTCACATCTTGGACATGTATACTCCTGTAAACAAAACAAGACTCAACTCAACCAATATACATTTTTCAATACACACACGTAAACATTTTTTTTAAAGACCCCTTAAATTTGTTTATTAAAGGATGGTGACCAAGATATCAACCGACTGGAACATCATTCAGTTCTTTCCGGTCAATATATGGGATGTGGGGGCATTACTGTTTCCTAAACTATCTCAAACATGTCATTGGCATTTATCTATTGCAATTTCTTGATACTTATCGCCTGACATGTATCGGCCAGGCTCTAATAGTGAGGACAGCTGAAAGGATCACTGGGATCTCTCTCCCCTCCATCAAGAATACCTACTGAGAGAGAAGTTTTCAAACATCCTCCAGCAAGTACCCTTCTTAACCCTTTCACAGACTGTTTAACATCCCCACTATTGGCAGATCCAGAACTATCAGAATGAGCAACAGATTAGTCCTAGACTCTCTCCAAGACAGATTTTCTGTCTCTCTCAGAAACAAATTAAACACACACACAGGCCACTTTATTAGGAATACCTGTGCTAGCTAATACAATCTAATACAACAGCTCTGCCATACATTGCACTTTTAAGAAGCTTATACTTTTTCAATTTTTGCTGATATTTCCATAAAGATGATTCATGTTATTACTGAGGTCATAGTGGGTGGTGGCGATGTATACTGAAAAGGGTTCCTCATATGTTGCGCACCCTTGTCTTTGTGGGTCCTATGTTTTGTTGATTTATACACTTGACCTGAGAAAAATCATATTCCAATCTGCTGTATTTTTTTATAGTTGAAATGTCATTAAAAACTTCAATTTGAACTAAAACACAGACTGAAAACATTGGGTCCCAATTGTATGAGCTGTTAATTCAACCAAAACAGAAGCCTGTGGTGGATTTTTGACATTGTGATAGGTACGTTTACTGTTTACAGATCTTTCTAGCCTGTGACAGATATGCCACTTGTGTCAATGACAAAACAAGAAAAGGACACAGTGGCTTTGTTGATGTTCAGTGTCTGGATTATTCAGGTAACTTAAGTGACTGACAACACGTTCATCTTAAAGCAGACTAATGTTAATAGCGTTTCATTAATCAAAACAAGCGCCGACGTCAATAAATAGACGCGACAGTGTTACATATTGATTTAACGTAAATGCTAGTGGATTTATCTGTTAGCTAACACACTAATATGCCTCGTAAAAACATAATAAAAAATCGACCGCGTCCAACGTTGTAACACACAATAACAGACAATTAGCAGTATTCTGAGCTCCATGACTAAGCGTTTTCCCTTACTTTACGCTACTGGATCCAGTATTTAGATAACTGGCTAGCGTTAAAATGATAAACGGTACCTCGTACGAGCTAATAGCTGTTAGCATGCTATCTGTTGACCCCGCTACTACAACGAGCATTACGAATGAAACAACGACAGACTTCTTTTTTATTTTCCCAACTGTCCAAACCTTTACTTTATGCCTGTGGTACTTACAGGAAGCCGAGGACTGATCTCTGCTGAGCATCTATGACAGAAGAACCGGCTGGGCCATGGAGGTGCTTCAGCCATCTTTAGCCACTAGTAAAGCTAGAGGGGAGGAAGTGCTACGGAGCATCGCAGAGGACAATGTTAACCTCCCAGAAAATACGACCACCATGTGATTGAAATGATTGCACTGCATCATAGATTTTTTATTTAAAAAGTAGTATATTAATAAAAGTACGGTCCATCTTACCTACGAGAAGTTTAAAAAAGTGGAATTTTAGTTGAGAGATGACACATAGGCTATTTTAGAATTAAATTACTTTAAAAAATGAATTATATCGAATTAATGAATTGTTTTACAATAGGTGTAAACATAAGGAAACAAAACAATACTTTACTTTTTTACTTTAAAAAGCTGAATAATTAGCTTCTCTGCATTTGACAACCATTACCACTATGTGTCTTATAAAATATTACCACATGGTGGTGCTTTTGTGTATCAAGTGTTGACTGTTACTGTATTTCACATTGGGCCAGGAACTGATAATACAATATAGCATTTGTTAGTTTTCTTTGGAATTAATTCAGGGTATTATATGTTGGTTAATGTGTTCTTACTTCATACTCACATGTCAATGCAAAAGCCTGAGGGAACTGTAGAACTAAACTGGTTAATGTAATACCCCCTATAAATTTGTATCATGTATCACCACACTGTGTCTCCACTGAACTCATGTGTTATCCCTGCAGGTTTGGCTCTGTTTGCATGAAAGCCAGAGATGTGTTTTTGCAATCTGGCATCGAACTAGATTTATTTTGACACATGTTACTTTTCCACTGGATTCCCGTCAACCACCTCTCAAGCCCAACAGGCATACTTTAAGTGTTTTTGAAGTCGTATGATGTGTAGCATCTGTTTTTGAGTAACGCATCTTGTCAAATGTAAATGTGTATTTTGTCCTTTGACCTTTTTTTTTTTGACAGCAGTGCTTGGAGTTGAGTGTCACATCCGAGAAATAAAACAGTAAATAAGTAGCATCTCACATGGGAAAGACATTGTCTCCTTTTCTGTGAACAAGTTCTTGTTGGAGGCTATCTGGCAGCCCTAGGATAGCAGCAAAGGTGATCACTTACATAAGAACTGAATGAGGGGAAAAAAAGAGATTGATGTTATTTAGTTTTCAGGTCTGTTTTTATTTCTTAAGTTGTAAAATAGAATATTTTCTCAGTATTTAGTTTCACAGGTATCCTTAATGTGATAACCATAACAGCAGATCGATGGCTATAAACATGTCACACAAGCCTGGAGTACCTATCTCTTTTGCTTGGCACCACATGCTGAAAGTATGTAGGAGTTACCTTCCGACTGCATATCAGCCAATCACATCTCTCAAGCCGCCTAGCATGATTTTTATGTATATATATGTCCAGTTACATGCTTTTGAGGAAAGTGGACCTGGATGCAACCAACTCCTACTTGAGGCCCACTGTTTTGAATGGAAAACAGTGTGGCTACAGCCTGTATCTAATATCCTACAGCCAACACACTGCTCCCTATAAGCTCAGTCTTGTGCACAAAATATTTTTTGTCACTTGTTCTTATGGCCTAATAATAAAATAACTTGAAATTTCTAACAGTAAAACAACTGATTCATTCCCCAACCTGGAGCACATAACATAGATATGATTAGTTATAACAAGATCGGATGTTTCCACACAGCAAAGCTCACAATGTAACCTAGTTAGGTCCTAATGTCCTCTAGCCTGGTGTTGTGTCTGATTTGGCCATGTGGGAGCAGGAAAGACACGGCTGTCCCATGGGCTGAGATTAGAGAGGGTCTGATAGCACCGAGGTTTGCTATGTCTGCCTGGCTGAGGTAAGCCATTGTCTCTCTGCGCCCAGTGCGTCACCACCATCCCAGTTGAATGCTCATTGTAGCAATCCAATCTGGGGAGTGAGTGACTGCGGGTCAGAGACAGGTCATGTGAGCAACAGAAAACAGCTCTTCCAGACCGAGGGACCTTCAAAATTATGTGAGCTAGTTTTGGGTCACTGCTAATCTGGATTTGTGATATATTGACCAAAAAACATATCACATTGCTTTTGAGGTAGTATAAATATATCATATTATTTATTTCTGTCAACTGAACATGTGCAGTAAAACAACTCAAGGAGTGGAAGTAGTGTATTCCTTCCTGTTACTGTAATTAAGTGGTATTGTACGTGCGTGCATGTGCACACATACATCCAAATACTTACACAATACTATATTTGTTGCTTTCTCTGGCCTAGTTTTTAACAGAATAATTGCTATTACACTCTAAGAGGCAATAAAAGGTTGCAGCCAAGGCAGCAGACAGATATGCTGCAAGGGACACTGCTGCTTTTGTCACTCCATAGTTTTTCCAGACACTCCAGCCGGGATTGCCCCACATAGTCCCTCTGGGCCCCTGAATCGCACTCACATACACACACAAACACACACACACACATGGACACACTCAGAAACACACACACCCACACACTCAGCAATAACAGCCGCCTGCTGGAACTTCCTGGGCCTCTTAGTCATGCGTCACTTGTTTTCAGTCCCACCCATCGAAGACTCTCTCTCCCTCCAGACACACTCTGTCTGTCTGAGGCCATGTGTCACAAGAGCTGTACATCAGACACACAAACACACACACACACCATAAGATACCCGGACAAACAGCAAGAAGGCTGAAAAGATAAACATTAGTGATGGGGGGAAAATCCTTAAAAAAATAAACATAACAATGTTGTCAACATGTATATACTCTGCAATCACAGCAGGTAGTCTTCTGTTCTGTACAGTGTTTTTCTGCTCGGCTTGTGATCGGGCACTGTGTTCCAGAACATAATCCCTCGGTACTACATTGGTACATAAGTGTTTGGGATTACATCACTTAACAGCTAACAAAATATAGATGCTGCTGGAGGAACATATGTGTACAATTAGCAGCATGGGTTCAACCATCCTTGTCATAGTGGAGTGTTTGTGGTCACTCATCGCAGATGTTCTGTGTAATACTTTTGCAGAGCCTGACAATCTGTTTTAATTGACCCATTCTTTGATTAAATTGTGGAGGTCTGTCCTGGTCATGAGCAGTGCAGTTTTTTGTAATTTCTTTGTATTTATTTGAGTGTTACGAGGAGATTTTCAGTGCTAAACACATTTTAGTCATACTAGCAGTGTGGGTCTAGGGACAGTTCAACATTTTGGTCCAGACTCAAATATCTCAGCAATTATTGGAAGGATTGCAATGGAACTTTTCTGATCCTCAGAGGATAATATCCTGACCTCTAGCACCACCATGAGACATTTGTGATTTTGAGTGAAATGTCTCATTAAGATGGATTCATTTCCCCTTGAGAATGATTTGTAACAACTTTGGTAATCGTCTTTCCACTTTTCATCTGAAGCCATCATCAAATTTATGAGGAAATACATGCATAACTACATACATTCATCAGCGTCAGCTTTACTTTGTGCTTAATGCTAATAAGCAATGTCAGCTTACTAACACATTAAACTTAGATGGTGAGCATGTATAAAGACTCACAAAGCTGAGGCTAGCATTGTATTATTAAACTATAAGGACTCACTGCTAAGATAAATGGCTTCATGATGAACATTTCAGAGTTGGCAGATAAAATCTCAATAACCAAAAATCACCCACCAAAGAAATGATGTGAACTTAATGTGTACTTAAAAAACACAAGTACACATTACACAAGACACAAATACACAGATAGCATGTTGGAAGGACACGGCAAGTACTATCCTACACAGACGATCCTATCCAACGCCACCAACCACAAACCTCACGAGAAAAAAACTCCACATAAAATGAGAAAAAGTGGTAAAAGAACCAAATCTATAGCATTTTAACAGGAAAATTCCACAGCAGGTGGCTTAATGAAATAAGGACAAAAAAGGACAACAACAAAGTGTGAGTATGAGAATAGGATTGTGCAGCGTCGAGTGGAATGTTTGGAGTAATGTTTTTGGTATGTATTGTATATTTGTCTTGTGTTAATGTGTGTCTGTGTTTGTATTTATATAAGAGTGCAGTTGCGGACATGTCTGCAATCCCTCTGTGTGTGGGTTTCGAGAGTGTGCTTGTTAGAAGACTTTGCGTGCATATTTTCGAGTGTTTGCATGTTTATGTGTTTGCTCACACAGTTGTCATGAAGCATCTGTAATTCACACCGTGCAACACTTAAGTCATAACACTATGCATGGCCTAAGTTCCCCTCCAGTCAGTACGCTCGGTACAACATCAGTATGGGGAGACCTAGTAGTATAGTGAGACCTACCTGAAGAAGCTTTCTCAAAAACACCTGTCAAGGCCAATGAGACTGTCGCAGGCGGGGGGAGTCCTGCCTTCCCCCGGAGTTCCAAAAGACCCTGCATATTCTGCTCCTCAATCTGAAAGCACTTTACTTAAACTGACTTTCAGAAAATCCTTGTTAGTGATTTAACTACCTGATTGGAAGTGAGCTAGTTTGCTGCCCAAGACGTAACTACCAAGGCTCTCTAAACAGCGCTTGTTTAGCTCGCTAAGTAACTGCTTTGATGTGTTTAGCCCAGCTAATGTGCACCTGTTTTGCCTTGCTAACAGAATTGATTTCCACACTTCTGTGGAAGGCTAACAGTTTGTTTGGAAAGCTAACTTGCCAAATGGAACGGCACCTGACAAAACGAAGAGCTTTCCAGCCAGTCTAGCAAAGCTAGCAAAGCTGAAAAGGATAAAAACCATCTTTGCCCAAGTGCTTGCGGATGTTCTCTTTCCACGACAGATGCATCCTAAAACAGCACTTGCTCAGGTCTTCTATTTGTGTCCAACCAAGACCAATGGAACCACTTCAGCCTTGATTGACCTGATCCACTGCATGGCTGAGTGCCTTGAAGAGCCATTGCTCCACCTCCTCGGCAATAACTAACTCAGTTCTCAGGAGATTATTTTCCTGCAGCAGTTTACAGGGTTGAGACACAAATTACCTGTTTTCCCTGACTTTGTTTAATGGTTCTTGGGATCCCCTACGGCTCTGCTATTACTGCCATTTACTAATTTTTTTTACTTGTACAGTATACAAATAGCAGATTCTGCCATTTGGCTTATCCCTCGACTACCTGAACAATTTACTGATTCTGTTGGACTCAACGTATCAGGGCAATCCATACATGTCCCAGCTGACTTACGTAGACTCTGGCATTTGTCATGAACCGGAAACTATGCTTTCAGTGTCAAATGTCTCACTCCCACCCAGAAAATCTGTTTTCTTGGTCTGGATTTGGATTCTTTAGACAACTGAGCATGGGTATCCCTGAGAATGACTGCTTTCAACTGATGTTTGTCTCTGTTCCAGCCGCATCACATTGTGTGTCTCCGTAAGTGCTAGTGCCTGTTGGGACTGATGGCCTCTATGATTCCAGTGGTGCCTCTGGGCTTGCTGATGATGAGAACATTCCAGTGTTGGGTGCAGGCCAGACAGGTGTTCTCCTCTCATTGAAGAGAGGAAAGGATTCACGTCACACCATCATGCCTGAGGGCTCTGTTCACATGGAGACACCCAGCACGTTTGAGCGAGGGAGCCCCTCTGGGCTGGGTTCTCTCACATGTTCTGGTCACAACAGATGTATCAAAATTGTGCTGGGAGGCCTCTGCAGTAATGCACATATGTATGGGACCTGAACAGATGACGAGAGGTAGTATATCAATCTGCTGGAGCTCTATGCTGTGTTTGTATCTGTCACTAAAACAACTTTACAGTATGGGTCTGCTGTCAGGACAGCATCCTCTTGTATCCAGCTCACTATTTAGTGACAAAACATGCGTAATTGGTCTCACAGCCTACTGCCATGAAGTAGCATTCACCTGCTGTCTCTCAGCGACACACATACCCTAACCCCGAACAGCAGTGAAGACCTTCTCTCCAGGGGTTTTCTATTGGCGAGAGTGTGGACACTTTGCCCCTGAAAAGGAGAAACTGACTGTGATGGGGTTGTCTGTGAATGCCATTGACACACAGAGTGCCAGAGCAGTGTCCGTGCAGGGGTTATCTATGCTCAAGTGGCGTTTATTCAATGTTTGGTGTCATGAAAGGAATGTTATTCCATTCCAAAGCTCTGTGGTGGATATTTTGACATTTGTCCGAGAATTATTGGAAAGAGGACTTTCCTTTTCCAGTATTAAAGTTTACCTCTTGGCTATCTTTGCCTTCCACATGGTATTTGACAGAAAATAAAGGGTGTGCAGCGTAAGAGGCCGATGCGCAAAATCGTGATTCCCCAGTGGAGCCTTGCTCTAGTTCTACATACACTGCGATGCACCTTCTGAGCCATTACAGTCTGTGGGCACTGACTGGTTTTGTATCTGAAATTAATTCCTTTCTCACTGAACAATAGAGGCCATGTTGCATGCTTATACCTTCAAGGGTGCACAGATGCCCTTGCCGTGTGAACATGTATAACAGAGCGTTTGGGGAAAATCACACCTCAATTCGCGCATGCCCATTGCTGCTTTGTGTTATGAACAAATATCGCCATAGGAAAATAAACCCACTATGCATGCTGAGAATGTTCTTCTCTGGTATTTGATGTATTGTTGATATAGACTTTATCACCACCTACTGGCCTGGCATGCTTGTTTTATCATTTGTAGTCATTTTTGCATTATGTATGTATGGAGATATTTTGTAAAACGAAGGCTGAGTGAACAGATTGTTTCTCAAAAGAGGGGGAAAATATCTGTTTAGAAATATATTCATATACATGTGGTCAAAGCCTTAGTCTATCCACAGGGGTGTTTTTGAGTTGGGTTGCCATATCCCCATACTGATCTTTTGTATTGGCCAAAAAGGAACTGGATGTTTTGTGTACAACCAATGTTCCCTGAAGGAGAGAAATGAGGTACAACTCAATTTAGCCCCTCACCACATTTGGCTCAGTGAAGTGCAGTTTTGATTGAGGAGCAGAGACTGTGGAGGCACTTTTGTATCCCAAGGGGAAGGTGGGACTCCTGCCTGCGACAGTCTCATTGGCCTTGAGAGGCATTTTGAGGAAGATTCCTCAGGTTGGTCTCGTGACGATGCAATCCCCACACTGATGTGTTGTACCTCATTTCGCTCTCTCAGGGAACACTTGTTATATGCATAACCTCCTGTTACTTCTTTAATCTAAAACTGACCATCAGTCTGTGTACAAGATGTGCCGCTCTGCAGTCTGGGGGAATAGATACCATATGGGCCTCCTGAGTTCATTTGTGGTACGCTGTCCTACTTCGGCAAGAAGAGGATCTCCTATCAGATGATTTAATTAGGTTTGTCCTTGTGGCTATTGCAGCTATTCAACTGAAAGAAGCTGTTGATAATGACTGGGCAAAATCGAATGAAATCTGAACCAAGGCAACTTTCCCACTCTCATCCTTGCTCAGTGGATTTGCATGGCATACCTTAACGCATGACAGCATATTAAGTGCCCAACCAACTTTCCATGACAACCAAACCAACTTTCAATGATAAAGATGCATGTATCTGGGCCAACACTTATTAAAAATTATGTTCATGGCCTGGTAATTTTCTGAGCCTCAGATTGCACACTTGGACTCAATTTGGAAGGTAAGTGTAACTCAATTATCACACTTCATTGACTTTTTTCAGATATGTGGTTTGATATTTCAACATAAACTGAAACCAGAGTTAATTCAATGACCATGTCAGTGCCAGGCACACATGTTCCCAAACAAAATTGAAACCCCTAAGGAGTCTAAGACAATGCTTACAGTGGTTTTAATACTATAACAAAATTGATTAAACACAGCTAATAACAATTTTTCACATGTATAACCAGCATATTTTACAGAGCCTTACAGTGTATTATGTTCTATTCCCAGTACCTATTACTCTTGCAGTACATATGGACCAGACCACACACACAGAACCAGTAGAGAAGCCGTCCCAGAGGTCATGACGAGGAAGTGAAACAATTCACCAAGAATAATTGGGGACAATTAGCATTTGCACAACTTCCTAACTCTGCTGATTTGCTGATGATCTGATCGTGACCAAAACACTGACAAACACTTAAGAAAAGCATTGTGTAACAACTGGCATTTTCCAACATTTACATCTTAAAGCTCTAAAAATTAACAACAAAAAAAGTTGATTTTGGTTTCAATTTAGGCCTGTGATCACATATCCCAAAAACAAACAAAAACATAAATTACAATTTTGAGGACTGCCTGTATTAGCTTTATTGTTATCTTCATTACATGTTATTGTCACCTTCAGCATGTTTAAAAACGTATTAGTAAATTAATATTAAACTAAGATGACAGTTTGCGTGATGCAATATTACGAAACAACATTTCTGAGAAATCTATAAAACATGACGTACCAGTATAAACTATAAGACTGGAGTGTGGGCTGTTGTGTCAGTATAATGATCATTTGTCAGAAGTTAAATGTCATGCACATGTGGAAAATTAAAAGACATGCCATGTAACAAAGCAAGTTTGGGAAATTATGTCTGAGGCAGATATATTCTGATGGAGTGATGAATCTGATATCTATTAGTTTCAGCTGTGGGACCAAGCTGTTTACAATCCAGTGGCGTGATCCAGATAGTGGGTGGTCTCCAAGTCACTCAGCAGTCCCTGATTTCATCACAACATAATTTTAAGATTTAAATGTTGGCTGTTAATTTATTGGAAGTAGTATAGTAACTTTGCGGAAATGATACCATGTGGATGTTGTTGAGAAAGAAGCTTGACATATCAGAGCAGGATGATTACGCATCCGTGAAATGTCAGTGTGGGAGTCACGTCATCGCACCGTGTGTTTGTGGGGTTATAAACAACTCAGCCAGAGGTTGTGATGTAATTGTGTATGACTGAACCCATGCTCATAACAGGTGAGCTCCAGCAGGAAAGATGCACCCATAATCAAACCCACACACTCAAATGTACTATAACAGGAACCCACACAAAGTCCTGTTCCAGCAGATGTGAGACTGACACCTCATTGGCCACACCACAAACGACAACATGTAGAAAAAACAATAAAATACAGAGTGGGCAAAGAATTCTTGGAGTTTCATGATGAGTGTAATTAGAATAGCTCTGAAATGGCTCATAGGTTAACCCTGTGGTTATGTCATTACCACCACTGGTTTGACGGAGGCGCATCATATCTGTCATCACTCAGAGGGCTGTGTGGTAATGATATACAGGTTGTTCCTGGAGAATGTATTACACAGTCATAATGACAATAGCAAATGGGATTTTATGTGTCTTGAACAACGTGTATCTGTTTGGATGGTTTGTCCAGATGCATTAAGTGTATAAAAACTGCTGTCTCAACTTATTTTTTTAGGTGTGTATTTTTACTGGAAGACCACAGCCATTTCAACATATGCATGGGTATTCATTGCAAATTCCCCTGGGGCTGACACTTTTTAAACCATTGGTTTGGTGAGTTTATTTTGCGGGTCACAGAGGAATTTATAGATGGCTTGCTTTCATTAGGGTATGAACATAATTGCTATTGTGTAACGTGTTTCACATACATCCTACATAATGAGGTGTAAATTAGGCAGTTAAATTTAAATAATATCTGGAATACAATTTCTAGTTAATAATGCTGATGATCACTAAACTGGCATGAGCAAAGTCAGCCAGACCAATATGTTTTTGTGTGATTGCTGGTGTTAAAGTTACTTGACAAATTCCAAATTCCTTTGGATCAACAAATCAATCATATATGATTTTATACACAACACACCCAAAATGCAAAAAACAAATGTGTGTTTTACGTGTGGGCACTGCAACAATCCCTCAGTGGCATTGTTATTTGCCCTGTTCAAACTAACAAAACATCTAATTCCATTCCCAGTGTAATAAAAGGGTACTTGGACAGGAATATAAACATCTCCCTAAAGTTGAACCAGATGCTGCTGCATGTCGGAGTGTAGGATTCAGAGGAGGGAGAGAGAAGGAGAGAAGACAGAAAAACAAGGGAGGTACTTTACACAGGAAAGTGAGTCAGTACCCAGGCCTCAACCTTCCGAAACATTAATTCCTCAGTCCCTTCGCCCTCCATCCCCTGATCCCCCCCATCCAAGCCAGAGTAGGGGGATATCCCTGAGGAGACAGGGGAGAAAAGCTGCCCAGCCTGGATTTGATTCTCTCACAAGAGGCCTTGAGAGGCCTGTTGGTGAGGCGTCTCAGCCACTGCACGCACAAGAGAGGAGGTCTAACCACTGCATGCATAAACTGACTGACTGGCGGCCGGAGCCTGACCCACCACCCTAATACCACAGCATGACAACAAAGCTGTCCAGTTCCCTTTAGGGTACAAGCATGATCTCATTTGGCTAGATGGCTATGATTAAGAATTTGTGACACAGTTTAAATATTACAGAGTGCATGTCAGTCTTAAAGCTGTAGAGTGCGTATTGTTATAAAATGTATTATAATACAATGCTAATAACCAGTATGTACATAGTTGAATTCAGATATAGTCTTAGAGTAAGTTCATACTCCATGGTCATAAATCAAGTACATAACTACTCTAGAAGAAAGACACATTGTGACAAATATTAAACTTTATGTTGTTTTTGAAATGGCAGTACAAAAATACAAAAATATGTTGATGCATTTATCATTCAAATTTCACAGTAGGTACACAAGTAGGTACACATGATGTTATTATGAATGTTATTTACAGGAGTTTGTGTGGTTCATTGAAATCTTCCATAATACATTTTAAGGATTATTTATAGTATAAAGACATCTGCTTTGAGCCTGTTGAATCACTTGACCATTTAGAGGTGGCCATTTATACAGATATCTATCAGGTTTACAAGCGCCAGCAATGAACAGATTGACTCTGCTCTGATCGCAGTATAATCAGGTATGTTCCATTGGCCTAAATTGCAGTTCATTCCTAGACAAATTTAATTTTCCTTTCAATCAGACGATGCTAAATACATTTGTCTGTCTAGTAAGTTCTTTGAAAACAATCAAATAAAAGCAGCAAAACAGCATTGGAATGAACTAGCATGACCTACAAAATGCATTTACAAAACAAAGCCAAGCATTCAACAGAGGAGGTATTGTACAGGGCTTGGGGTTGTACCAACAGTCTTCTGAGACTCCTACAAACACAACCAAACTGTTAATTTTAGTGATCAGCGGGTGGCCAAGAGTTTGGATCGGGATCCAGAGTAAACATGTGTGGGGGGAGAGAGAGAGAGAGAGAGAGAGAGAGAGAGAGACTATACAGGTTTGTTTAGGCTGAATCTCTTCCTCACCTCCAGACAAGAGCTAAAATACATACAGTACAACTGCAGTCGTCCTGTTGTTGTTTGTGGTGAATTGAAACCACATTGGCAGGCTATGAAGTCGTATCAACTTTCCAAACAAATTAGGATTACTTTCCATCAACTTATAGGGTTTGTGGGAAATGGAGACCATAAAAAACGTAAAAAGTCATAAAATGCCAATGCCAGTGACCGCTATTGTACATACACAATAAACAAAACACAATAAATACATTTGTTTTTGCATCAGCTTTCCCAAGGATATATGGATTTGTTACTAGGATAAAAACATAAATAGAGTTTGATACCTTCTCCAATAAATAGTAGTGGTATTCTATTTACAATATGCACACATCTCCCAAAGAGCTCATGAGGGAAGTAGAGGCAGATGAACATGAGATTAGTGTTCATCTGTGTCTACTTCCCCAAACTAACGCATGATTAACACAAATTCCCGAAAAGTTTTGGTAGCTTTTTTTCAGGCAGTTACACCAATGTGCGTCTTCCAAACAGAGGTTTTCCATATCAAATGTATCGTCATTCTGTGTACAAAGAGGAGGGGAAGTGATTGTCACAAAAGAGGTCGTTATGGGAAGCGAGTGGTGTGTTTGTCGACTGACGCAGGATTCATCCATCTAGACTGCGTGGTGTGTTTGTCGACTGACGCATATTCATTCCATCTAGACTGCGTTTTCCTCGCTGCCTTGGAAATCATGAGATTTCTTTGGGGGATCTGCAACAGAAGAGACAAAAAGACAACGTCAAAATGTACATCTATCATCATTATCACTTACATTATTACGAGTAAAAACATGTGAAAAGAGAAGGTGACAGGTGTTTATGTGGCCTTACTGTTGCAGTGTCCATAGTATCGAACTCCTATGGAGTGGCCGAGGAAGCAGGTGGCCCGGCGGAGGTGGCAGGCACTAAGATAAGTCATGTTGTCATTGCCACAGATGGGCTGCTCAGACAGCATGGGTATTGGACAAGGTGTAGTGCGGCACATGACGCAGTGAGCACTGTTGGTCTGGTCAGTCACACAGGTGTGAGTTCCTGGACACACCACGTTGGAGCATGACTCTGTAAAAAATCATGAAGGATGTGCAAACATTAATGAAACATTTTATGCACTACTTTCATACAGAATAGCTTAGAGGGTGATTGTGTATATGTTGCTTACTTTTGCACTCTCCCTGGTACATGACCTCCAGGTCAGGGTGTCCCATACAGCGGGTCATCAGCATAACACACTCATCCTTGTATGTTTTTCCATCGCTGCCGCACACAGGATGCCTTCGGGAAATATGAGAGCAGTCTGGAGAGCACACACACTGAGGCCTTCCAGTCTTCATCTTGCAAACCTTCCCGGGACTGCATTTGACTCCCTCACAAGTCTCTACAAAAGCACAGCGAGTGGTTTCATATGTGTACGAACACTGCACACTGTCAGTGTAATGTTACTGTATTAACAAGTCCGCAGATATCAGGTGATCCACAGGCATTTTCATACAAAACACGTTTGAAATCTGGGGCTTTCCCAGACCATAGCACAATTTTCACCTTGCACAATATTTACAATAATCACATCTCTTTATTGACCGTTACACACAGGGGTGTCTCGCCGGGTGGAATGTGAAGCTGGCGTGTTTTCATAACAGATCTATGTGTACGGCTGCACACAGACCGGGCTAAGCTCCTGCAGAGGGACGGAGGGGCTTTGAGGTAGACAGAGTTCAAATAGCTTTCAGAGAATTTTACAGGCTGAGAAATTAGGAAGCCCCCTGGCTCCGCTGACACCCCGTAATGTCAGAGCTAGGGAGGAACTGTAATCCTACACAGTGCAGAGTCAACATAAGAGAATGCATATAGGTCTTCTTCCAGGACCTCTCTGAGTCTTTAGAGTTCATCAGCTCTCAGTCCAGTAAACTGTCAGGAACTTATTTCTTATTTCCTGTCTCTACCAGCACTTCAATATCCTGTTTTATTTCATAGCTTTTTTATCTCTGACTCTTCTGCTCTATCTTCTGCTTACTTTTCATCTCTCACTTTGTCTCTTGCTGTCTAGTGTATACATTTTGTCTCTTTCTCCCCTCTGTTTCTCCCAATAAGGGGATGTCTGAACACAGACTGTAGTCTTGTAATGCTGTGGGAGTACTGTGTCATTTGAGATTTTTCTCTGAACTGATGAGCCACCTTTAAGCTTTTATTTACGTGACATTCATGATACTGATGTTTTCCTCCCACAGAGGTCCACTGTTGCACATTATGAGTCCCAGACTCCTGGGCACGTGGCAGACATTTACTCCCGAGTCTGCAAGAATTTATTTTCTTATTTTGCCCATGGAAGCAAACAGGGCTCCTTTTTTTAAATAGCTTGGAAAAAATGTTCACGCACAATGGAAGGGGGGGAAGAGATGGATGATAGTGCTGTAGAATTGAAAAACAAGAATAATTTATTCGACTCTAACAAATTCATTTATTTGCCGTCACATACAGATGTTTGTTTTAGCAATGGACATGTTATTATCTAAGATGTGGCTGTGTTTGTGCTCTATGATTAGAGTTTACCTTCATATGAATACAAAGTCATTTACAGCGCTGTAGGCTACCTTTGCCTGTGGTCTCTCTGCTTATTTCAAGTTTATCTAAATACAACCCACATTTCTGTTTCTCTGAGCCACTTGATGAGGCCAGAAAAACCTGGGCCTGCGGTCAGATATGTTTTCCTAAAAATGCCTGTAGCTGAGTTTTTACTGGAACTTAACAAAATGGATTAATTCACATGTTTGGCCTATGATCACATAGTGCAATTGCTGTTTATGAAAACAGAATTTATCTGCAAGTGAACTTGAATGAACCTTGCAGAGATTCCAGAAGGAGGAAGCTTCTCAGGACAGCTGGGTGGAGTTATGTGGAACGATTCTCCGCAATCCACGTCTGCATTGTGTTAAAAAGCTGCATCGGGAACTCATTGTGTAAATAACTTAATTGAAAAATTGCATGGTTCCAATTAACTTTCACTAAATCTCCAGGAAATATGTGTTATTTTGTGTACGGAATAGCCAATTTATTAATTATTATTTTAAGTTTTAAGTTTGTCAAGGATACAACAGTAGTGAGTTTCTATCTTAAAAAGACACTCACTTTTTTTACATGTATATCTAGTACTTACCTTAAAACAACCACTTGGCAGTAGCAGCATGAATTTGCTAAAATATTTGTGTAACGTTAATTCAAATGGAGCTTCACAGAGGCTGAATGTCTGACTATTAAGATTTTCAATGAAGGTTTGAAGGAGTTTAGTAAAGCACTTACTTTTGGGTTAGATGCAATGACTAATGCTGTTCCCTGCAGTGATAAATCAAAACAATCCACAAGTAACTAACTGCTTCTACTTGAGATACATCCAAGTTTCAACTTAATTCGTTTTTTATAAGGTTTGTTTGTTTACCTTTGCAGGGTTTACAGGAGACGATTCCCAGGAAACCCAGCAGGCTGACCTCATTCATGGGCAGACTAGTGTTGGACCACGCTGTGTCCAGGCGTCCCCCAGCACAGCACTCCTCTCTGGTCACCCCTCTCATCAGCACCATGTTGCACCTTTGGTCTTGACTCTGCTGTAGCCAGCACATCCCAGCTAGAGATAACAGCATAAATATACATAAAAGAAGTTACTCAAATAAATATTAACCTTTTAAATGATTCATACTTGAACTTTTAGTAAACACATGTGTATTACATCATTCTGAGTTACTGGCTTCTTCTGGCCAACATCCACTGAGACATCATATAATAGTTGGTTATAAAATTGTAAAGTATTGTTTTTTTTCTATCATAAAATGCTAATAAATAGCACCTGTCTGTTGTTGTTAATAAGTGAGGTTATTCCTCAATTATTTTGTACTTTTTAGAAAACATATTTGTGCAAAACAGAAGGCTAGGCTCTCTATTTTTAAGTATAGGATAAAGATAATACATAACTACAAATTCTGAACAAAACCTCATCATTATGATAACAGCGAGATGATTCATGCAGTTATTTTAAAGGCATGACAGAGCTTGGTCATATGTTTTCAAAGTGCAAAAAAAGTCCACTCACCACTAGCAGGATTCCTCCCAAACTGAAACAAAGTGAGAATCAGGCCAAAAAAAGGATTCAAAAAGCTCATTGTGCACTCTGGTTAGTACAAAACTTAGGCAAATATCAGTGAGACGCAATGTTCCTTAAGCAACGGATTAGATCACTCTAACTTCTCTGGAAGTAGCTCTCCCTTATGTGAATGAATGTGTTGTGGATAAGTGATGTCGTTCCCCCTCTGTATAAATATTTAGCCCAGATGGAATTATGCTGCTGGGATGGGCGATCCTCTCAGCCAGTAATAAGCCAGGACAGGACACAGTTTGACTCTGACTCAATTTCCAGAGTCGGGAAATGATCCATGCCCTCAAGCGCCAGACGCTGGGCACTTATATGACCTCACAAAAACATTTTCACACCATATTTCACTAATTAAAGGCTAATTAAGTCCTGAGTTAGTTAGTTTTAGGTCAGCTTTCTCTTTATTCAACTTTAAATTAAGTTGTTCTCACTGTTAGTGTTGTGAGATACAGTTACAGTTTATTAATGCAGTTGGTTGATTTAAGTTTAGCTGTTCAAGCATCTGGGAAAATACTTTATTGCCTAATCTGTGAGACAAAACTTAAAAATAGTCATTACAATCTGGTCCTGAATGTTGTGTTCTGTATTGTCTCGTCTCCTGCTTTAATGTGGCACAGCTCATGTGATGTCATGTCATGTTTGATCACGGTAGCTTTCTTTCTATATGTTGTATGTTTGGAAGGAAAACAGCCTGTAGAAATGATTTGCTTTGAATGTATTTCTTACCTCATTATTGTCTTACAAACAATAATCTTTTGAAGTGACCTGGTCCAGCAGGGACCCTAAATGGCACGTCTTTGTAGTGTAAATGCTGAGGAAGGAAAGGACCACCACAACAAAGTGGTAAACTTCTACGGTTATTTTAAAAAGGTTTCTGGACATGTTTGCTATTTCATATTGACATCAAGTGTCTAAAAATATCCACAGCTACAGTCCTTTCCAATGTTATCATCAAGTTTGTTGACTGTCTGGGTTTATCAATGAATGCTGATATTTCACTCTACAGTTGTGGTTACAATCAAACAGAGGTGAGGGGAGGAGTGAGAGTAAAGGTGCAGATCTACTGATCCAACAAGATAATAGTGCAGATTCTTCTGAGTTGCTTTTTAAAAAATTGAATGGTATTAAACAAACACACTTTTCCCTGAAGTTGACGGATACTGTGTACATATCCACAGTGTTTTGTGTCTGTCTGTCTTTCTTACTTGCTGTGGCTGTCTGTGTTTGATCATAGACTAATAATGAGGGGGGAGACATGAATGTTCTTGATAAGCTCTAACATAGTCTTGTTTATTGAGTTTGATATATTGCTCAAGGGCACACTGCTACTCTTCTCTCTTCCTGCACCCGTTCACCCCTTGACATTGCAAAGTATGCACTAATGGCAAGGTAAAGTAATGTGAGTCTGCCCATCTGTCTGTCACTGCTTTTTTTGTATGTTCCCTTTTGATCGTTGGGGGAAAATGAAGGTAGCATATGTTGTAGTATCTGAGTCTTTCTGAATGATGTTGCCTTCTTCAGCGGAGATCCCCAAGGCCCCGAAGGAATGCTGCCTGACCTAGGAGGGGAGGAAAAACGAAACAGAGCAACGAGAGAAGGCTGTGGGTGGCCTGCCTCTTCACCGGGTCTCTGCAGTTCTACTCAGCTGCTCATATGGTTTGGATCATCACTGCCGAGCCAAACAAATGAATACAGCATGGTGGGGACTTTAGAGCATATCAAATATATGATCTTTATTAGGGTGAAGCTAACTGTGTCCCATCTTTGAGAAATATTAGTCTCTTTTCATGTGGCAGGACTTTGACGGGTAGCATGAAATTGAAGAAACCCCTAGTTGACTGTGTCTAATGTGAAATAGAGAGAGTGCATCTCTGACAGGGCAGGTGTTGGACTACTGCTTTGCTCATACTGTACATTCACCAGACAAGCCGAAAAACAACACTGCCATCTTGTGGAGGAAGCTGACGTCCTGAAAAGTTGTGCTAATGCTGGGTTTGTTTGTACCATTTTGAATTGTCTTTATTGTCATTGCATTGAGATGTTATTATGTCAGCATGGGAAGACTTGAAACAGAGAAATGCAAATACTACTCTGCTGAATATATTTCCACAGTGTAAAAGGCAATAAAAGATGGACAAACAGCAATTTAGTTCAGCAAATATCAACAGCTCTTTCAAATAAGGAAGGTAACTTAGTTAGCTCAGTTAATTGAAGTTGAAGTCACCTGCGTTAAGTAACATTGACGTTAGCCACGTAGCTATGGTAACGCCTCTTCTACACCATTTACATGTAAAATAACTACAGAACGTAAGTTAGCTTCAATTGCATTACTGCATACAAACATTGTGGTAAATGCAGCGTTATCTATATTATTTAGGGACTCATTTAGAAGCCACTTATTCTGAATTGCTTGCACTGACCACGTAAGTTATAACATACCTTGTTACAGTTGATGTCCTTCATTTTCTGACCAAACTATGCTATTACATTTATTTTAGCTTGTGCTGAAAATGCCCATGTTTGACATTATTCCCGCATGCTTTTATTCAACCGTGTAACGATATTCCAAGCTGCAATTCATGTACACTTCATTCAATACTTAACAGTAACATGGAAATGTTATGGAGTTGCTACATACTGCAGTACTTGGAGTCTATGCTGTACTTTTATTTGCAATTAATGAAAATGATCAGAGGGGGGCGCCGTGTACCCGCCTCTCAATCTTCTATCCATTCTTTCAGTCAGTGTTTGTTACTTTTCTGCAGCCTCCTGAAGTCACCATATGGCCTCATTTATCAAAAAGGTAATTTGCCCTTAATTTTGGACATTAAAGCAGACCTAAATTCAATTTGTTTTTGTTATGTCTCAGACACATGTGTCATGTCCTACACATGTGATGTCTGTCAAAGTGTTCAGTGTCTGCTCCGAGGAATGACTGCTGACATTTCAGCTGTTCCCCTTTTGATTGCAGAGTCACACCAGTAACTGGATTCACTTCATTTGCATTTTACTCTTCATTTCTTGCAGCATACCCATCCTCCCCAATGACATATTCTGTGGGCACAGAGATATAACATCCATCATTTCACAGGTGACAGAACTTGCACTCTTGACCATCTGACAATATGAAGTCTACGTCTCTGTACAGAAGATACGAGAAAGCACTTATTATTGTTTGCCATCACTGATATCAAATCATTTGAGGAAAAAGAAACACCCCTGCTTTCATTTCTGTCCTGCCTCTGCCCTATCTCAAGTCATAGTGTTGGTGTGTACGTCACTTGGCTAAACAGGGCTCAGTAGTGGTAATTGCTCTGTCTGCCTCAGTCCGGCTGAAAGCAGCTGCATCATCTATCCACTCAATTTACTCCTAATGTGTGTTACTGATTGAACCGGCAATGAGGGCAGGAAAAGTGACGAGGCTTGATAGAATCACCCCATCTGTCCCCGTGCACACAACTTTCTTCCTCCTCCACTTTCACCTCACCCTCACTCTCTCCTTTCCTGCCTTCCTTCCTGTGCCTATGTGAAGTCCCCACAAGCGGTTCATTAATGGGGACGGTTAATGTCGGCACACGCGCTGCTCGTACAACAGCACTCCCTCCCTCTTCACCTTTCGCCCTCCCTTCCTCCCGGCCCTCCCTTTCTGCCCCCATGTCATCCTTTCCGCTCTCTTGAGCCCTCTCTTTCCACTCTCACTTTGCAACCAGAGCAGGACACGGACGTGGTCGTGACTAAGGGTGTCCCCAGGTGTCAGAGTGCTTTTCCCAAGTGGGTTTGAATATCAACCGATGTACATCTCCTCCATGCTCCGGCATTCATGAAGACTTGTCTGACGTGTCTTTCATCTTGATAGCAGACTTTTAGCAAACATCTTGACACTTTCCACATAGATATATAATTAAAACACACCTTTATTTCCTTTGTCAGGGTTTCTCGGAGAGAGTCAAGGCTTGTAACTGGTTGCAGTTTATCCAAAATTGAACAGTCCAAGTAACCAAATAATGGTAATTGTGCAGATATGTTGATGCCGCTATTTAGTCAGTATATTAACATCAATATATCCAAAATATGGGACAACAAATATAATATGTGTCAAGTTATTGTCATATGGGATAATGAAAGTATCTCATTTTCTTTTTAATGGCTGATGACTGGAACTGAGATTGCCTCAGCCAATAGTTTCAGTATGCTCACTGCAATATGTGAACTGGTAATTGCTTTAACTGTGTTATGTGGTGATAGACTGTTAAGTGTGGGGGATGCAGGAAATGCCAGATATCTTTCCTGAGAAAAAAGTTACCAGTGAATCATGCTCTTCTATACCTAATGACTTTATGACTCTGCATTAAAGATTGCTACTGTATTTTCATTATACAATTACTGTAAACAAGAGAAGCACTCAGTTCAACGGTTTTTCATGTCTCTGTTAGATTTGCAAGCAGCTAAATTGTTTGCAGCACTTGCACAGTGAGAGCATTGTTCACAAACACATATGGCTGAGGAATCTGCTGCTGATCACAGGCAATGTATGTTAGAGGCAGCTATTGACTGATCTTTACTTGATGGTATCAGACTTCAGAGAGCCTTCTCTGCCTAAATTGAACTGTCTCAAGTCTGATTTATAATACTTGTATTTATAATACTGTGCACTGGAGGCTTCAGGTTTCCACATCACACTTTTATTAGTTGAATATTGGACCACGATTAGCTCTGAACTAGTTGTGATGTCATAAGTCATGCTCACCTTAAACTGAGATTTTCAGTGAGCACAGATAAACTTTCCCCCTTCACCGGATGAATGTGAAAATATGTCAAGTTCCTTCTGATGTCAAGTTGTACAGCAGTTGTTCTGCACGAAGCTCAAACATTCAGCTGAAGAAACAAGTGGAGGGGGACTTTAAATAAATCAAGTCAACGGCTCAAAAGCAACATTCAACTATTTAATTTGAATGAATTCTTTTGTGAAGTCTGTTTTTGCATTACTAACCATGAACTCCAGCTGTGTCCTGATCACCGCCGCAGCAACCATCTGCTGTCTTTACACTTCAGGTTGCCTTATGCTGCCTTGAGTCACTTATAAAAACAACGTTTGTCAGACTTCATTTAAAGCTGCCACCTTCCGTACTGCTAATTGGTATTCAACTTGATATGACTCACTTACTGTAGGCAGGCAGCCATTACTTACTGTGGCGAGAACTGTGAATTGCCAGTGCATCAGTCGTGCACACAGTGAAATTATGCTATGTGGCAAGGGGAAAAGTCTCTAAAGTCATGATGATACATAACAAACACAAAAAAGTGTGGAGGAAAAGAGGAACAATAATCAAAAAAATACGCTGACACTTTCCTGGCACTGTCTGAATGACACATTGCAATACATTCACATTTACAGCAGAACAAACATTTGATTTGATTCATCACCACTCACAGTCTGAATAAAAATAACTTTTTGAGCTTTATCAGAGGTGTTTATGTTATTTTGTTCTTTGCAAAAGTGAGATATTATTTTAATTGAATCATTGAGATTCTGTTGCATGAGGTTATAGGAATTACATATAAGTCAAAGAGAATTGATTAGAGTTGATGCATGCTATTCTTGTTTCAGATACATCACAGCCATTTTGGACCCTTGAAGCCATTCATGAGGACCCTGGGAAAGTAAAATGCAGCAATACAGCTTCTAGACTGTAGCTCAGACCTGCTTTAAGGTAGAGTTCCCTCTTGACCTTCTCAATATGCTGTTTTTAAATCCAATGATGTAGAAATCACATGCGATTCTGCAGGTGTTCAGAAACACTGCAGCATAAATTAATGCTAGGGAGTCACTTGGAATCTGCATTTCTATAAGAGGAAGAAGTCCTATTTCAGTCTGTTTCAGGAATGTATGTTACCTCCAACTGTAAATATGATCTAGCAATGTCAGCTGTAGATGTGAACTAGATATGAGTCACAGGTGTAAATTGAGTCTCTCTCTCTCCTGTGAGGGCTTCCTTTTTATTTTGGTTGCACCATTTTACCACCAAAGGGTCATCCGTCAGTACTTTATGAAACACATTTTCCCCCTGGGGTATGCTGAAAGTATAATAGAAAACATGATGATTAGTTTACGAAAATAAATATAAAAAGGTAACGTAATCCTTTGCAAAATATGTTCAAAACTGCTGAAAAGCTTGATGGAAAATCATTACACAGTTGTTTGACTGGATTCTGAGAAGAGTACAGAATGTGGCTTTAAATTACACTGAAAATAGTGGCTGTTTCCAATTGTTCCGGGATGCTTGAATATGACCCTTCTTGATACAAAACATTGCACAGCATAAGAAGTAATCATTCTTCTGTTCGCCTCTGAAGCAGCAATTCAGCTCTTTCATACTTCCGTTTCATCCAACCTTCATACACGACTGAGAGAAAGTGCTCTAAAAAAAAAAAAAAGTGCAGATTACATTTTAGATGAAATGCAACAACGCCTTTAGTAGTTTTTTGGGGAAGTGGGTACACAATTAGTGGCAAGCTTTTGTTTGGTGTCATTTGCATTGAGCTTTGTGTTTTTGGCTCCTTTTTTGTCGTGTCTGTATTGTGTTGAAATGAAACACATTTGTTTGAACTTCTCATCATTACCTTATGTGTTTGCCCTGCATGTTTTATTGAAATGGATTTCTTGGCAGCACACAGTGAATTGCCATCAGAGCTGTTCTCATCAAACCGCATGCAGAGATTACACACATATATAGTGATGCAGCCTATGTGAGGGGTCCCGTGCCTCAAATGTAAAAAAAAGAAGAAAAAAAATTAAACCAGTGTTATTGCTTTGAAAAAGCTAAAAAGTTTTCAGATCCAACAAGGAAGCATCATGTGTCTGAATATTTTCTATTTCTAGAGACTAAGTATTTTCATTAGTAGTCAGACTTAAAATGCATCTTTATACCTCCAACTTCCCAGTCTGTCTTTCTGCAAGCTAGCCCTTTAAATACTCTTGACTACACAAGAGCTGATGCTCATGCTGGCATCAGTTACCATGGAAACAAAAGACTGAAGTGTATCCGTTGCCACTATTACGTGAAACCTTTCAGAAACAGATAAATAAAACCAAACAGAGGAGGGAAAGTTTTGATTCTGTCTTTCAAAATTGAGTGCCATGTGACAGTGCTTAAGCCATGTGACTGTGATTCACTGCATTGTGGAGAAAATGAATCAGTCAAATGTGAAAACTGGCACATTCATGTGGATACTACTATCACTGTAGCTGTGCCTGCCAACATTTCTTCACATTGCAACTCTTTATACATGCAGCTGCTTTTTTCTTTTTGTATATATCACAGACGACTGTTCGACAAGTTGATTAACGAGCCTCCTTCGCCTACCTCTCTCAGGTCATCAACAGCAATGAATTATTCGAGAGAATTAAATCAATCTCGCTGCCGTAGCTGCTTCCATATAGTGCCAGGCAAAATGTGGCGACACTGGCTGAGAATAAATGGTAACTGAAAAAGGACTGACTGCTGTATATAAATATTTAAACAAGCAAAAGGGCAGATGGGTCTGCAGAATTAATTACTCCTCTCAGTGTAAATATGAACATTAAGGGCGACTTACAATGAGCGGAGGCACCATGCTGGAGCCTATGCAGTATTAATGACTAGCAGCAAAAGCACCTCACCTCTTCAAGTGGAATATGTTCACTGGGCCACAGATGCAAGCCTTGCAGGGTTAATATGGCAATCAGGAAGAATGCCACTCTAAGCGATATTCAGTAGTAAGAACCAAATGCTGGAACATTGGTATGCATAACAGTTTTTTTTTTTAGCACTATGCAACATATTTCTAAAATTGGTACCGTATATGATACTGTATATTTAAACTTGTATGGTTAATATTGGCTTATTATAGTTATATGGGTGCTGTCCTATATGTCGGCTGATAAGTAACTAGAAAAGAAGGTCGTTTAGAGACAGTGACATGATTATATAATTTGTCCTCCAGGAAAAACTGACACAGTTCTTAAAAAATAGATGTAATCCTTAAAAGTTTATTATGTTACAACAACAACATAAAACGTGTCAGTATATTGTTAACTAGATGTAAAAGCCTTTGCTCAATCAGAAGGACACAATAAATAATTAAATATGTATGTATATATATTAAAAATAGAATCCAAAAATGAATCTTACTAACAATCAATTTGAGCACTTGACAGCTGTGATTGTTGGCATCATTGTTGGTAATTGAGATCTAAAATAGGCCAGAAAATGTTGAGAAATCCTGTCATATAGCACACTGTCTGTAAGGGCCATTTATGATTCAAGATTTTTTTTGGTTTCTAAACTTGAAGCCCTGGGTAGAGCATTACACCTCAAAAATCCCTCTCCTACAACCATTTTCTGTTGATTGTTGAACTCTTTGAACAGCTCTTAGTCGCAGGAAAAAAAGGAAGGAAAACTCATTTCTGGAAATAATGTATATTGGCGATTATGAGAGCAGAATGCTAACAAGGCAAGCAAACATGGGCAGTACATGTGACAACAGCGCAAAGAAGCCAACATTTACCCGTGTGTACATCTCGACCTACAGTACACACAAGCACACACATGCACCTCCCACGCATCGTACACTCTTCACTACACTCACACCTTCCACACTTGTGCCCACGCATACACACATACTACTTCACACAGTTAGGTTATAAAAAAGCCTTCACACACACACACACACACACACACACACACACACACACACACACACACACACACACACACACACACACACACACACACAAAGAGTCACAGCTACCTACCTCATGCTCCTGTGGCTCAGCTGGCATCACTCTTGCTCTATGAGGTGTTACAAAACAAAAGGTCTTCATCCCTCCATCTCCAAACATTGCTCAGCGCTCTTACGGAGAGGATGCTGTGTGTTACATGTAGTGGGCTGTGCTATTCAATATTTCTGGCAGAGAACAGGAAGGACATGTGGGCCATTTTTGTCTCCTGGACGATACATAATCTTAGCAGGAGTAAGCCACCTACTGAGGACACATGGAGTATTATAGTGACAGTGAACGTAACCATTATGAAACCACCTCTTATAGACCGTCCCTGTTTCTTTTGTGACTCCATTTGAACCAAGTTGAAACCCCAACTTTTTGTTGCATAATTTTTTTAAATTAAGCAATATGTTTCTGTGTTTTGTCACAGGTGGCTGAATGAGGTAAGAGGGACGTTTTCACATTTTTTTGTGGCCAGTTCATCAGCTAATATTTAGGTATGGTAGGTGCTGAAAGGTTTGTTAAATCAGGCTAAACATGAGGCTAAACATTTAGCTTGGGTGTCCACACTAAAAAGTCATTTTTGATGCAGGGATTTTTGATGGGGTCTAACTATACAGTTAAGATTCACCTCTACAGTTGAAGTTGTATTTTTATATTAATGAATAATAAACTTAATATTCATAGTAGTGGGGAGGGTGAATATGAACAGGTGCAAACTGTTTCCACCAGGCCCTAATTAAAACCAGAGACGCACCATTACTTTGTGTGTTTGTGTGTGTGTCATGATGAGTGGACTCATTGAAATGTGTGAAAGGGCACACTCCATAATGAGAAGACACTAATCACGACCCCACCTCCCCCCCCCCCCCCCCCTTTTTTTGTGTGTGTCACTGAGCGCCTGCACAACACATACTCATCAACACACATCTTTGTCCCGCATTTGTCAGTTTCCTTTATAGACCTGTGAGCTTGTTTCTTATCTGCTAACAAGCTGTCAAAGGGTCATATCGGCATACTATCTCTGCCTCTGCTGCTGACTAATAACATATAACTGATAACATATAAATCTAGACTGTGTGGTGAAATCATGTTTACGAAGGAAGTGAAAATCAAATATTGTCATGAAGCACAAGTGAATTATTAGAATAAGCTTTTATTTTTCTTGCTCTGTCCGTTCTTCTGGATGTTTGTTTTTTTGTGAGGAAGAAGACGAGCCTTCTCTGGGGAGAATGATGTCATTCACCCCCAAGTAAGTGTTGCGTATGGCCTTGGCCTAGAGAGTCATGAGAGGACAAGGCCACAGACAGGGCTGTGAGGGATGTGAGTGCAAGTAAACACTGCTGTTAAATTTTTAACAAAGCTGTTTATTAAATGTGTATTTAAAAAAGTAAACTGTATATATATTTTCATTATCAAATGAGCATATAATTTTGGTTTAGTTGTAATCCCTTTTATGCAGAATTAAGCTTTCTGATGTATGATCATTGCACAAATGCTAATTTTAAAATAGTTGCTGTAGTACACATGTATAATTAACAAAATTAGTTTATTATTTCTCTCTGTCAGGTTTGAGCAGTTAGAGAAGTGTTACTTTGTTCTACACCAATTAAAATATCTTAAACATGTAAAACATGAGTGGTGAGAGAACATTTGGGAGCAATTCAGAAGGAAATAGGATGCATTAAATATGAACACAACATCAAGGGTGACTGTTACATAACATGACCTTATTTGTTTAATGCTGTCTAGACTTGCTGTTTGTGCCAGATTTTTCAGGGATAAATACAGCAGATTAAGTCTCTGAATATGTGTCTCCCCACTCTTATTCAGCTATCTCATTCATGTCTCACTCATCTGTATCAAACTCAGCAAATATACCTCATCTGTCCCATTTCAGTTATCCCTGACTCCTCTGCTCGTTTTCATCGCTCTTCACTTAAATCTTGTACTATCTCCAATTTTCTCTAATCTTCCACGCCACACTTTTGTTTCCTCTCACTGAGCCACCTTTTGTGCTCGTCACAGACTCATAGAGGGGCTCCTTTAGGAAAATGTTTTTTTTCTCCGATGTGATGAGGCACTACATCATGGCAGGGTTAGGTGGTACAAGAGCAAGCATGATGATAGCCCGATAATGAAAATCTGTAACATTTACAAGTGTTGGGGAAGTGATGCTCTCAAATTTTTTTGCCTCTTCCTTCCTACAGTATTTTCCTAGTAAACTTGATGTGGCTGCATCAGACAGTATGACTTAAAAATACAAAGAGGCATAATGTGTTTGTGCCAGAACAGCCACATGTCTACAAGCTCTAACAAAATACAGTATGTGGGAAACAACCCATTGTTTTCTCTGACAATTTGCTTTGTGCAAAAGCATTTCTTTTGTCCTTTTCATGTAATCTGGTAGGGAAGGGTTGTATAAGAGGGGAATTCCGAAAATGGCAACAATTATTTTGTCCTCCTCCACAAACATCTCCTCTTCCTCTAGTCCACCATCAAGCCACTTCGTCAGTTTCACTGCATCACTTGCTGTTGAATTTCCTCCTCATTTGCATAAGGTTACTGCCCTCAGTGGGTGCTAACCCTTAGGACTTGAAGTTTGAATGCAATTGTTCACCATCTTCACAATCTATCATTATTATTTCAAATCTTGGGACTGAAAATAATTATCTGTATGAATAAAATGCTAAACACTTTTTATCTTATGGGTCTATAATTTCCTAATAATTACCATGGAAGTTTCCTGGAAAGAAATCCAAGGCAATTATTTGTTACTTAATTTCCTTGAAAGCCCAATTCCCACAATTCATGCATTATTTATTCATTTTTGGAAACTTTATACTTAATATATGTGAATGTATATGCTTGACTGTAAACAAATTTCACATGTTCAGCAGGCATGCTGTGCACTGACTAAAAGACTGTTCACACTAGTAATGACTTTGAATCAACTAATTAGAAATGTAGCAATTAAACACTGTCTGCACTTCCCCTATAATTAGTACCAAATTACATACTTCTTTCCATGAAACTTTCCAAGAAATAATTTGGAAATTACTAGAAAATTACAGACTCATGAATGAAGTAATTTCTTCCAAAAATGCATTATTGTAAAAAATGTTGTTTAAGCACTTTCTAGAATGAACTCAGCAATGTCGAGCTTAGTTTTCTTAAGGTTTGACCTGCCAGAACATGAAATAGTGTGTGATGCTTTTCAGGATGATACTGTAGTTGTGTCGGCAGCTCTGGCCTGAAGACGGATTTGCAGGCTGACTAACAGAAGGTGCTAGCAGTGCTCAATATGTCATTGTCTCTTGTTTGGCTAATTGCAGCATGGTGCCGCTGTCAGCCCCATAGTAAGCCAACACACGCATGCATGCACACACACACACACACACACACACACACACACACACACACACACACACACACACACACACACACACACACACACACACACACACACACAAACACACACACACACACACACACATATATACACACATGTAGACATCCAGATACACACACTCACATTGTTCATTCATGACTGAATACAGAATCAATATGCATGATCTCACATGATCCTTTGCTGAATTTATGCTTGATGCAGAATTGATTATATAAAAAAATAAATCAGTTTGGGTTTTATATTCAATAAAAGCAAATTAGCTTTGGATCTTTTGATATACTGAGTGGAGCAGCGATTTCAGGTTTTTTGAAAAACTTTTAGATTTAACTGAAGTAGTTGTGACAAAGTTTTGCCCTTTGTCATTTTTATGAAACAAATGTTTTCATCTTCCCACTCATATTGCGTTGACTTCTTGGTGAGTCAAACAAGGTGACTAAAGGCTAAGATGTAACAGCCTCTTTGGAGCCGTTTATAGTCAAGTCTCCTCAATCACAGACGCTGTCAGCGTGTTCCAAGCAGTCGGAAGTTAAAGAGAATAATCCTTTTATTCCCCCATTATTACATGTTTGTCTCATAGCAGAACAGTATAAAACCTACTTCTCTTGAAGTCAGACCTGTCTTTGGGGTCGCAGGGGAAATTATGTCTATTTATTTATTAGCCTATCTTGTTTTATTGTGTTAGTGTTTGAATTGGAACATTTATTTTTCCATAGTAGAGCTCAATGAGTTGCCTGGAACTGTGACTGTGTCCACACAGGACCCAATTAAATTAAACATGAGGACCATCATTCTTCTCTCCCCTTACTTCTGTGTTTTTTCCACTGCCACAATGATAGCACATGGAGAAGGTAACGGCTGCATTTATTTTCTACTGACAATTAATTGTAGGTTGAGTATGTCAGACCGGAATGTTGGTGTGGTGGGAAATTGAAGTGCTTCCCTTCCACATGAAGTAAGGACACTTAGTATTTTAACACAACTCAATTCAGATACATCTCTGTTGACAGGTTTGGTGACAGAAGTTTTATTGTTGTAAATTCACTTGAAAGTGAATGGAAATGTATACTAGGAAGATTTCCAGTTGCTACACATCACAGAAAGATCACATGAATTACTGGAATAATAAAAGCATTGCCTTCTAATGAAGTCTAAAGGGGTTTTAGTTTTGTGGTGGGAGGCCAGACTTTACCAAGGCTTTTACTTACCAAGGGCATTCAAGCTTAACACCCACACATAGCAGTCCACTACAGTGGAAAAGAAGCCGCTGGGTTTCATACTGCAGTGCTGAGAGACAGAGAGAGAGAGCGAGAGGTGTGGTTGCTGAGCATTTTGTCTTTGTTTTTGTTAATACCTTTTCACCTTTTTTGATACAGAGGCATTTATGCTCACTGTGTGCATCCGCACACTGCCCTCTACAACCCTTTCCCTCAGTGATTTTCGGAAACGTACATTTTCTCCACCCGTTATGCCGCTGCTCCACCAGCCGTTTAAATCGCACATTAGAGGAGAGCGTGTCTTTAGGTTGCCATAGCAACAGGGTGACTCATTCTGCTGCAGTCAGTTTAGTCACACTCACACTGACTGTATGTTTCCTCTCTTTTTTCCATCTCACTGTCCCTCTGCCCCCCTCCTCAAACTCCCTCTCCACAAACACACACTTTCCATCCCTCCAACTCTCTTTGTTACTCTGACTGTTGTAAGTTTCGTCAGACCAGTAGAGAACCTGACTCAAGTTCTGTTTTGCAGTCATTCAAGGTTTCCCCCAATGATCCTTAAACTCAACATAAAGAAAGCCAACCCAAGTAAAAGGGAATCAAAATTGTGTGTGTGTGTGTGTGTGTGTGTGTGTGTGTGTGTGTGTGTGTGTGTGTGTGTGTGTGTGTGATGTATGATAAAGTAGGTTGATGATAAGGGCGAGCAGAATGTCGCTGCTCTCGCTTTGATTACTTATTCATGGATCAGGCTAATCAGTAAACCCACAGCTGAAAAGCACACTGTGAAGGAGACGGGTGGTGTAAGAAGAAGGGGAAGGTAAAAAAGAGGAACGCTAACACTAATTTTCTTCCAAGAACACGTGTTACTTCTTGGAAGGCATAGTTTGTATAAAGCAGATCTTTTTTTGTTTGTCATTACAGGAAGTTATGTCCTGTTTTCCCATGTTAGGACTTTACAAGTTTAAAGCAACATAGGCGATAAACCCTGTTTTAGAAATGAATTATCAAACATTTCACTGTCACTTAATTGTCACACAGCTTTGATCAATTTGAAAAAGTGAAAAAAGAGCTTTTATGGTTGGAGTTGATTTCTGCCGTATGCTTTGCACCTGTTTTCAGGAATGTAATTAAGTTTTAAAGTCTATCTCTTGGTGTTTTTGTTGGTGGAGGAAGTATAACTCAACAGATTGTTATAGTCAGCCTTCTCTCCGTCAGTATACTTTTACTTCCATTCAGGCTTAAACTTTTTCATATGGTGTCTGCTGTGACGGAAATCTTCCCATTTGACTCCAGTGTTTTTCCACATGACTTTGACTTTCTTCTGTGTAAAGCAGCGGGACAACACAGTGAGGATATTACCCAGCAGCATACCAGCTGATCCAGAAGGCACAAAAGTCTTAATTTTTCCAAAGAGCTCTGCCATGGAGATGACTCCCTTATCTAGCACAGGGTTAAGGATCTCAGCAAGGTAGAGCCATACTTCAGGCACATCTCCAGAAATGTAACCTTTAATATTTCTTGAAATCCTTTGAAAAAACGGTTTTGTGTGCAGAATCCTCAATCTGAGGAGCTCAAGCAGCAAAAGGCCCGCTTGCCTCAGAGTCCTGTTGCTGTACTCTAATGTCCACAGCGTTACTGGCAAAAACATGGGAGGTCGGATGGTCTCTTGAGCTGTGACATGATGTACAGTGCCTCTTTCAGATAGCAGAGCTGGAGTCTACACCCTGCAATGACAAAGCTGGTTCCTCTTTGCAGACTAGAGACTCTGAGGAAGACTGTCCCACAGCAGGTGTCCGGATAACAATGAAGAATCCTGAAGATGGCTGCAGGACTGAGGAGAGGCTTTCAATACTGCCATCCACATGATTTTCCATAAAGATCTGATCTGTCTCTATTTATATAGGAATCCAGTTCCTCTGTCTGAGATCTGCTGTGTCTTCAAGCAGGTCGGATACTCTGGACGACATCTTTCCCACTTTTATGATGTCAGCCACTTTGGTAGAGCATCTGTACATGACTCTCTATTCAATGGCAAATATATGATGTTTTTAGCTCCTTTGTTTAGACAAAAAATATTAACCTCATGGTGGTACTACATGGTCAGGGCATCAAAAAAGGCAACAGTGGCACTGCGGTAGTGGAGATATTTCAGAATAGACCAAAGTGATGGACAGACTCTCTGAGCAATCAGCCACCTGTGCAATATAGTCATCCTTACAGTCACACCACTAGCATGTGAAGGTAATTTATTATGAGCCAATTCTTTAACAACATTGCTCATCCCACTCACTTCCTAAGGCCCTATTTGACATGGACAAGTATTGTCTTTGTATTTCATTTGAATCGTAACTCTCCAGTCACATTCCTGTGGTAGTGTTGACATAAGTGTTGATGTTTTGGATAGCATGTATCAAGATGCAGTGAGTCACTCTTGTCTTTAATTTACCTCACTGCTGACCCACCTCTCTCCCTAGGTTGGCTTAAGGAGGATTGTCTGGATCCATATGGTCACAGGGGTTATCTAAACTCAAGCTGGGCCCTCAGGTTAATAAGAGTGAGATGGAGACTCTATCCACAGTAACTACACCTCAGGGCACAGACACTGGGCAGGTGAGGAATCCCCCAACAACACATATTATACAAATATGGCCACAAATATTGCCTCACAAATACTATTTCTGTCATCAGCAGGCAGTTAACACGAGGATGACATTGAAATCCTTGAAAGCCTGGACAGGATCTTTCACCAAGCTTTAATGAAACACATGACTGCGGTTAAAGGGATTTTAAACACTGGTTAATAAATAACTGATAACTCTCTCATGTGGGGAATTATGTCTGAATGCGCGTGGGTGCGTTTTTGTCCTTCAAACCATCATGAAGTAACAAATAGCCCAAAAGCTTTGGTTTGCATGTAATAGCAAGGCTGAGAAGTGGAGAGTTCTGCTCTGTTCCCTAGAGAGGTGGGAGGAGGGTGGGGGCGCACACACAATGAAGAGCTGGATGACGCAGCTGAGAAAGGAAGGAAGGGAAGGAGGGATGGATAGAGCTGAATTCTGAAGAGGGAGAAGAGGAAAATGTGGAGGAGGAGAATGAGGAGGAGGCGTAGAGAGAGGGAGCGTAGGCAGACTGCGTGGGAAGGAGATGCTGTATGATCAGCTTTCTAGGGTTTTTTCCTGCTCTTTTTATCTTTACTTTCTTTACTCTCTTTTTGTCTCTGACTGATACAGGCCCATTCATCTGCGGCAACCCTATCTGTGCCTCTCCAGCTATCTTGCTCATCTTGTGTACTTGTTTTTTTCCTCTCTCTATCTCTTTACCCTCCATCACCATCTTAATTTGTACTTCTTTCCCCTCTTTTCTTTAGAACTCATTTAGGTGCTTTAATAGACTCTCCCTTCCCTTTATTTGTCTTGTAAAATAATGAAAAACCATCCCATCTCATCTGGCCATCTATGTGTATATCTACACAGACACACACAGCCACTACAGGTCTAATAGAAGAGACATATTACTCCTATTCATTTTTATATGAAATTGAATTGCCTTCCGCTTCTATTTTCTGCATTATAATAAGAAAAATACAAAATATTGCAATAATTCAGCTGCCTGTGACATCCTAATCTCTCACAAAAACCAGTGTCATAGTAAAACCCTTTTTAGCTTTATAGCCGTCTAACACACAGCTAAAGTCTGCTCAGTCAACATTATTTCACACTTATCAGCTTTTTGGCATCACATTTATTTAGCCACATAATCATCTTCGTGAGCAAAGAGGAGGCCGGTGAGTCATCGGCATCTCTCGCACATTCGAACAGCGCCTGGAGCTGCTCTGTTAAAAGGCAATCCAGTGAGAGAGGGGCGGGGGGAGGAGGGGAATGCGTGGGCAGAGGGGGAACAGAGGAGCAGGTGGTGGCTGTGGTGGTGAGGAGGAAGTGACAGGGAGGGAGGCAGGGGGGTTTTCCTTTCAGAAACATCCCTGAATACTGAGCGTCTCCGTGACAGTCGTCTTATGTCGGAGACAGAGCAGGAGGAGAGGTGGAGTTGGAAGGGAGTGGGGATTGCGGAGGCAAATGTTTGTTCATTCACGTTTGTAAGGTGGAACTTAAATGTGCCATGTGTGGGCGAGTGTGTGAAGCAAGGGCACAAAACAGGGAACACCGTCTCCATCACTATTTGAGTAACAGTTTAGTTGTGAATGGAGTAGCCTGAGTAACAGTTTTTACTCAGTAATGGGACTTCTAAGGAACTGCAGCAAACTCCATTATCCAAACTCCAAATTATGGCAGCTGCAACATACCACTGATTAAGAGAAAGAAAAACTCCCAACATCTGTATTCATTTTTTGCCACTTGTCAGTTGTTCCCAGCAAAACTCTTCCACTGGCTACAAATCATAACCAGTTTTAAATGTCAACGAGAAATCCAGCAATGCACGGTCACAATTTGAATCACCACAGCAATCTATGTTTCCATAGGGATGCATACAAAGTAACTCCTCATCCAAATGCATCCAAGTTATCATCAACAAAGAACATGCAGCTCACAGTAGATGGCATCTCCATTATATTTTGCTCACCTTTTTTGATAAAATGCAACGTTATTTCTGAAAATGCAACATATGAGTACAATATAAACTAAAATAATTTGACACTTTTTTGACATTTGAGCTAATTGCATAATAAACCAGGAGCTAGTTGATATTGTATTTTAGTGGTGCAATGTGCAAGTACTCAAATGACCAAAAAGCACATTGTGAATGGGGGTCTGTTAGGGCCCACTTTGCATCAGCAAAATGTAAATGTGATCATTATTTTTACTATGTGATAACACAAAGGATGCAAGGAGGTTTTCTTCCCCCTTTGGGTTGCTATTCTTGACAGAGACTTCGAAGTAGATATGCGGACAGCCTCAAAGAGTGGATTTGCAACTCTGCTCAGATGATGACGTACCCGCACATAGAGGAAACCCCTCCACAAACTCCCAACTGGCTGACTACTCAGGCGTCTGGCTCAGTGATTGGCTGTGGTGGATAATGAACACAGTGAGTAAGGCTCAGGGTGATGCAAAAGGGTGAAACACAGAAACCATAGCAGTCCCCCTTCTTTCAGAAAAGCTCAATGCCAGATTTCCCAAAGCTTCGCACTCACCCCACCCACTTTCACTGAATGAATGTGGCTTGTTTAGACTGCATTATTTACTCACATCACATCACAAGTGATGTGTATTAAATCAGCAAACTAAGAGTTATTTCATTTGCTGTTATGAAAATGTTATTTTTGTAAATGATTAAATCACCTGGAGTGATGCAGAGAAACACAGACGTTTATTGTCTCAGTTTGTGTTTATATAAGAATCTCTCATGATTATTGTTTTGCCTTGTTACTGTTTGCCATTGATTTTAGTCATTATTTTTAATTATCAATTGTAACGACCTCAGACAGGAAGGAGGACTCAAACGCTTAACTTGAAGGAAATTTATTAAACAAAAAACGCTCTCAAGGAGGATGAAAAAGGGGAACAAAAAACGCTCACTTGGAGGACAGAATGAATCAAGGCTTCTCGGGCTGCAAGACGCTGACAGGACAAAACAAACTGACACAAGACAAGGGAGACAAGGACTATTTGAACATGAGGTAAGGGGACACAGGTGGAACCAATCAGGGGCGGGGTTGACAATCACAGCGGAGGGAAGGCACACAAAGGGAGGAAGTCAGGATCTGAAACAAGAGGGAAAAGGTGAGTACAAAATAAAACAGGAAGTGCATGACAGGACGGGACATGAGTGACTTGACTAAATTAAAACATAAAGGACCAACACATGACACAAGACAAGACATTAACAAATTTGACGAGACATAACAGTACCCCCCCTTCTAGGGCCGACTCCTGACGGCCCAGGACTCCCAGAGTGGGCATAAAAGTCCCTGACCATACCCTTGTCCACAACAAAACGTGAAGGGATCCATGAACGCTCCTCTGGACCATAACCTTCCCAGTCCACCAAAAACTGTTTCCCACGGCCACGGTTACGAACCGCCAGGAGCTTCTTAACAGTATACACAGGCCCGCCACCGACAATCCGGGGGGGCGGAGGGGGGGCGGCGGCAGGCACCAGAGCACTTTCCCTGACCGGCTTGATCTTGCTGACGTGGAATGTGGGGTGGACCCTCAAGGACCTGGGAAGGCGTAGACGCACAGACACAGGGTTAATGACTTTTGATATGGGAAATGGACCCACAAACCTGGGAGCCAACTTCCTGGAGTCGACATGAAGGGGCAAGTCCTTGGTGGCTAACCACACCCTCTGGCCAGCCCTGTAGGGAGGAGCTGGCTGTCTGTGTCTATCTGCAGCTGCCTTCATCCGAGCTGAGCTCCGGAGGAGGGCCCGCCGAGCACCGGCCCAAATCCGCTGACAGCGTCTGACCATGGCATGAGCGGAGGGGACCGTGACCTCCTTCTCATTGGCAGGGAACAGGGGAGGCTGGTAGCCGTTGACACACTGGAAAGGTGAGAGACCTGTGGCAGATGAGGGAAGGGTGTTGTGGGCATATTCCACCCAGACGAGGTGGTCGCTCCAGGTGGTTTGGTTTTGGGAGACAAGGCATCTTAGGCACGTCTCGAGCTCCTGGTTGAGGCGCTCAGTCTGCCCGTTCGACTGTGGGTGATACCCGGAGGACATGCTCACCGTGGCACCAAGGAGCCGGCAAAACTCCTTCCAGAAGCTGGAGATGAACTGCGGCCCTCTATCTGAAACAATATCACTGGGAAAACCATGGATCCTGAACACATTAATCATCATGACCTCTGCAGTCTCTTTGGCAGAGGGTAACTTGATAAGAGGGATGAAGTGCGCCATCTTGGAGAAGCGATCGACCACTGTCAGGATGGTCGTATTACCCTTCGACAGCGGCAGTCCTGTTACAAAATCCATGGAGATGTGGGACCATGGTCTTTGAGGGACTGGCAGCGGGTGCAGCAGGCCTATTTGGGCCCGAGGTGAGGCTTTATTTCGTGCGCACACGGGGCAGGCCGCCACATATTCTGAGACCTCCCTTTCCATGGTCGGCCACCAGAACCGCTGCTTGATTACATAGATGGTTCGCTTGACGCCTGGATGACATGTGAGCATGGACGTGTGAGCCCAGTGGATTACCTTGGAGCGTAATGACAGAGGGACAAACAAACGGTTTTGTGGACACTCACTTGGTGCTGGGCTCACATCATTAGCCTGCTTCACCTCTGATTCTATCTGCCATGACACCGCTCCAACCACACGGTTCAGTGGAAGGATTGTTTCGGGTTCTTTGGCAACAGGTTCAGGGTCATGAAGACGGGATAGAGCATCTGGTTTAGTATTTTGTGAGCCTGGGCGAAAAGACAGTGTGAAGTTGAACCTGTTAAAGAACAAGGTCCATCTAGCCTGACGTGAATTGAGCCTTTTAGCTTTCCTGATGTATTCAAGGTTCTTATGGTCGGTCCAGACTATAAAAGGTTGTTCTGCCCCCTCCAACCAGTGCCTCCACTCATCTAGAGCTGCCTTGACAGCCAACAGTTCCTTGTTTCCCACATCATAATTTTTTTCTGCAGGTGTCAACTTACGTGACAAATAGGCGCATGGATGCACCCTGTTGTCTTCGGCGGACCTCTGGGATAACACTGCCCCAATGCCCTGATTGGACGCATCAACCTCCACCATGAACTGCCGCTGGGGGTCCGGAACCGTGAGCACAGGAGCTGTGGTGAACCTTTCCTTGAGGCACCGAAAGGCTTTCTCGGCTTGGGGGGTCCACTGAAAAAGTATCTTGGAGGAGGTGAGTGCATGCAGTGGTGCAGCAACAGAGCTGAAGTTACGAATAAACTTTCTATAAAAATTGGCAAATCCCAGGAACTGTTGTACCTTTTTCCTGGTGTCCGGAGTTGGCCAATTAGCCACCGCACTGACCTTTGCTGGGTCCATCTGTACCTTGTTGGCCGTGATAATGTAGCCCAGGAAGCTGACAGTAGCTGCATGGAAGTCACACTTTTCACCTTTGACATAGAGCTGGTTCTCCAACAGCTTCTGAAGGACTTGACGAACATGAAGCACATGTGACTCCTTATCTGGTGAAAAAATTAGAATATCGTCGATGTACACAAACACAAAAATGTTCAAAAACTCTCTCAGAACATCATTCACAAATGCTTGGAAAACAGCTGGAGCATTGCATAGCCCAAAAGGCATGACCAGGTACTCGTAATGACCATTAGGAGTGTTAAAGCCCGTCTTCCATTCGTCTCCTTCTCTTATCCTGATGAGGTGATAAGCATTCCTGAGGTCTAACTTGGTGAAGACGGTGGCCTTTTGGAGCAATTCAAAAGCAGATGCAATTAACGGAAGCGGGTAACGGTTCTTTACGGTGATGTCATTAAGAGGGCTATAGTCAATGCATGGCCTGAGTGAACCGTCTTTCTTACCCACAAAAAAGAAACCTGCACCAGCTGGAGAGGAGGAGGGTCGGATTATTCCGGCCTTCAGTGAAGAGGTTAGGTATTCATCCATGGCCGCTCTTTCCGGCCCAGAGATGGAGTAGAGACGCCCCTTGGGGATGGGGGCACCAGGTAACAGGTCAACGGCACAGTCAAAAGGTCGATGAGGAGGGAGAGACATGGCCTTCCTCTTGTTAAACACATCTTTTAAGTCATGATAGCATGAAGGTACATTACATAAATCTGGACAGTCAGTGTCAATGCCCCTGCTGCGTTCACTTCCTGGGCTCTCAGGGATGTTGGTCTGCCTCACCTGAATAACTTTACATGAGTGTGCACAGTCTCCTCCCCACCCCTTGATTTCCCCTGAGCGCCAATCTATGTGAGGGTTATGTTTTTTAAGCCACGGAAACCCCAAAATCAGTGGATGCTGTGCCGAGTTAAACAAATGAAACTGCATAACCTCGGTGTGGTCGTCTTTGAAAGTCACCTGAACGGGTTCAGTACAATGAGTCACTCTAAACAGTCGACGACCATCCAAGGCACTGGCAGTTACCGGATGGGTCAGAGGAATAGTCTTAACCTGGTTCTGTCGAGCTAAGCTCCAGTCCATGAGACTTTCGTCTGCCCCAGAGTCAATTAAAACCCCATGAGTAACTGTATGGTTGTTGAGGGAGAATTCTACCTGTGTCAGTTGACGAGGAGGAAAGGCGGAGGTAAGCCTGCTCACCAGCGCCCTCCTCATGGCTGGTGAGCTCGACCTTTTCCCGGACAGGTGGCAAGTTGATGGCCTGGCTGGCCACAGTAGAAGCAGCATCCCTCTTGCAGACGACGCTGTCTCTCCTCTGCAGTGATTTTGGTTCCCCCCAGCTGCATAGGTTCCTGTGGCTCTTGGGGAGGCAGCATTCTCCCAACACCTCCTGGCATGGGAGACGAAGTGGCCCTTGAAGGTTGGAATCCCACAGAGTAACCTTCGTGACCTGCAGTCCGACGCCGCTCCCTCTCCCTTTCTCTGAGCCTGTTGTCCACCCGAATAGCCATGGCGATGGTGGCTTCCAGGTCCTGGGGGAGCTCTAAAGGTGCTAAATGATCTTTTATGGGCTCAGTAAGACCATTCATAAAAGCATCTATTAGTGCGGGTGTGTTCCACCCACTATCTGCGGCCACAGTGCGGAACTCAATGGCATAATCAACCACTTGGCGCTGGCGCTGTTTGAGCTGCATGAGGACCCGAGAAGCATCTCTGGCAGGTGAGGAGTGATCAAATATTTGACTTAAATTATCTTGGAAATCTGCGAGTGACTGACAGATATTAGAGTCTCTGGACCATTCGGCCGTGGCCCAAGCGGCGGCTCGGCCCGTTAAATGGGACACAATGAAGGCAACTTTAGCCTGGTCTGACTCAAAAGCTGCTGGTTTGAGCTTAAAGTGCAGGTCGCACTGGACTAGAAAGGTTCTACAGTCACCTGAGTTTCCAGAGAACTTCTCAGGGGGGGCCAACTGCAGGGATATGGGGGCAACTGGTCCAGTAGGTGCCGCAGCTGGATTCTCTGCCGGTGGTGTCGCCGGGGGGGCTGCGCCTAGGCGCAAAAGGACTTGGTGTAGTTGACCCGCCAGGTGGTTAACCTGGGAAGTGACTGAGGCTTGAAAATCCTCCTGACGCTTGGACAGTTCCTCCACACCCCGGCCGACGGTGCTTAGCTGCGTTGCATGCTGATGGATCTTTGTGACCTGTGCAGCCATGGAGGTTTGGAGATTCTTCAAGTCAGCTGAGTCCATTGTTGGTCAGTTTGTTCTGTAACGACCTCAGACAGGAAGGAGGACTCAAACGCTTAACTTGAAGGAAATTTATTAAACAAAAAACGCTCTCAAGGAGGATGAAAAAGGGGAACAAAAAACGCTCACTTGGAGGACAGAATGAATCAAGGCTTCTCGGGCTGCAAGACGCTGACGCTGACAGGACAAAACAAACTGACACAAGACAAGGGAGACAAGGACTATTTGAACATGAGGTAAGGGGACACAGGTGGAACCAATCAGGGGCGGGGTTGACAATCACAGCGGAGGGAAGGCACACAAAGGGAGGAAGTCAGGATCTGAAACAAGAGGGAAAAGGTGAGTACAAAATAAAACAGGAAGTGCATGACAGGACGGGACATGAGTGACTTGACTAAATTAAAACATAAAGGACCAACACATGACACAAGACAAGACATTAACAAATTTGACGAGACATAACATCAATAATTATTTTTACTAAGGTATATTTGTCACAAGAGTACAACTGGTGGAATCACATGTGACTCTGACATATTTTCAGTTCAATCCTTGATCAATGCAAGACTCCTGACTGTTATTTCTTTACTGCATTAGGAGCAGCAGTCCCTGCTCTCTTCCCTGCCGTCTCCTCTATCTTATCCAGCAACTCCGCAGTTCTCTTCACCTTGACTATGATATATCTTTTTGATTGGTGGGTTGGCAGTATCACAGAATCTGCAATGGCGATCTATGGCTTCTACTGTGACAAGCCTGTTCCTGCACAGGAAGAATCAGGCTTTGCATTAATTGGGATCAATCCGTGCCCACCACTTCTTTGCCTCCCCAAGTTTGATGGAGAGTGTTTGAGATCAATGCAATGGTGTCTTCTTTTACATACAGCAGCACTCACACCCACGTTTATACATAGCTGTGCCTCCAGCAGTCATTGCAGCTTTTGTTAGGTATTATACCTTGCTGATTACAATTGTGAATTCAATTCTGCTCGTTGGTTAACAGAAAACTAGAATATTGCATCATTGTTTTTAGCATGTGGCCATCTCTAGTGCCATCGGCAGGTCTACATTTTTCGCTTATAAAATGTCTCGACAACTAACTGATGGATCGCCATCATATTTGGTAGGGACATTGGTAGCACCCAGAAAATGAATCTGACCAAACAGGTTTTCTTCCATCTAGTGAACCACTGGATTAATCGGACATTCATGTCCCCCTATGGATCCATTGTAATCACTGTGCCCTGATTTCTCATCTAGTTCCATCATTAAATCAAATTTTAATTTTAATACTTTGTCCATTCATTCATTCATTCATTAGCTTTACTGCTTATCCTTTTATGAGGGAACTGTGGGGTGCTGGGTGAGAGGCAAGGTACTGGTCACCAGCCAGTCACAGGGCTAACACATGAAGACAGACACTCACATTCATACCTACAGGCAATTTAGAGTTGCCAGTTAACCTAACCTGTATGTTTTTGGTTGATAGGGGAAGCTGGAACATCTGGAGGAAACCGACGCAGGCCCAGGGAAACAGTAAGATAGTAAACATGGTAAACATAAGCAAGCACCAGTATGCCACTGGCATGGCAGTCTCGTCGTTTTGTTGAATGTTCAAATATCGAATTTGGGAAGTTCTGTCCATAGCTGTCTTTTCTCTCTGTTTGAATCATTTAGCTCACAGTGTGATCCCATTTAGATTTCTACATTGTGAGTGTGTGTCTCCCACTCTGATTGACATCAAAACAAGCAACAGACAGGATAAAGCAGTGCCATACTGCTATAGTTTACCGTGTGCTCTCCTCTAAACTTGGGTGTAGGACAGGGAATAGATTATAATGTGTGAAAAACAATGCAGACATTTGAGATGTTCCCTCTGTAGATCACAAGCTGGATTTGTCTTTTCTCTCCAATTAATTTGGAGGAGGTGATGAGAAGAGGCAAAAAATCAATATAATATATATATATATATAAAAATGAAATGAGATTCATGAGAGGGAAACTTAACTGGGATCTGTTCCCACGCCTTGATAACCAACCATACCCTTGAAATAAGGCAAGTTAGGACCGTTTTTGTTTAATCCATTTATTCACAGATTGGAAAACAACCCTAAAATAACACTTTTTTGATAATTTGGTCCCTCAAGGCTCAATAGAAAGCAAAGTTGTTTAGAAAGCTCGTCTTTTTTTCTTTTTTTTCTTGAGAAATTCTGCAATTTACTAACAAGCAAGGAATACAGAAATACTTCTACTCTCAAAGAGATAAATCTCACAAAATCTCATCAGTTACAGCATCGTAGCATGACTCTTAAAAGTGAATACGGTTACACTTCCTGTGACACCCAATATAAACATACATATAATGAATTATAATCTTCTTATAGCATTGTATAATTATACATATTAATAATAGTTTATAGCAATAATCATAACACATTAAAAAGCATGTTATAATGACTTATAAGATCAAGTATCAATGCTTAATAACTGCTGGTCACTTATGGACAAAATAATATATATAATGTATTATAATCACTTATCACTTACCAGGTCATTTTTGTTGAACAAACATTTACATAAAAGTAAAATGTACTGTGACAGGTAAAGTTGATATTGTTTTAGGTATTAATTATTAAAAATTGAGTCACTTGAGCCTGTAGTTTGGGGAAAATTACATTAGTGAAATTTCCATCATTCAGTTGTTCATCATCAAAAAGTTATGTAAAATTAGAAAACATAATCCATTGTCTGTTATGACCTATTAAACCAATACATTAATTTTACAACATTTTATGTTGTTCTTGCATAGATTTTATGATTTTATTAGACTGCATTTAAAGCAAACAATGACCACTTATTGTGACTTATAACCAGCTTGTAATGTATTATACCTGGTTACTTCACTTAAAGCACCCAGTGACCACTTAGAGTAACTTATTATAATGCATTAAATCATTGATTATAATACATTATACAATTATTATAATGTACTACAACAATGTGAATTTTTAATACATTATGATCCTTGCAAAAAATGTGTGACCAACAGTTATGAAGTATTATGATACCTTATATGTCATTATAAAATGCTTTATAATGTGTTGTGATTATTGTTACAAAGCATTATGAATATGTATGAGTGCTTATAACTAAATGTATACAGTGCTATAAGCAATTTATAACACATTATAAATATGTTTATAATGCATTATAGACATGGGCGTCATAGAAAATGTTACCTTTCCATAGAATACAAAATCTCTAGTCATACCAATAGTTGAGCTTCTGCCTTAAACAAATGAGCATTAACTATGGAATTGAAATTTTGTACCGTAAATCTGAGAAAATATGAATATTTGTACTAAAATGTTAACTCTCATGCAGACCTACACACAGCTATGCATCAATGCATTTGACAGGCTACCGGTTATTATACAAACACCAATAACCACAGTGTCCCCAGTTACACAGTATCTGTCTAAACCTAATAAAGGAAATCAATTTAGTCTAGCTCCTGTGACATTGTGCTTGTATACACAGAAAAGTTTTATTTTTGTACAAATTTATGGCCATTTTCTTTGAATTTTTGTGGTTATGGTACTGTCGTCATCTCGTATTGACTCAGCTCTGAGACATTTTGGCTTTTTTCTAGGGTAATGCAGCCGTCTTCCCCTTTCACCAGAACTGTCAAAATTTGCTGACTAATTATTAAGGATTACATCAAGGACGCGTCATTCATCATAACTGAGAGGGGGATTGCTGATATTTTATTTATTTTTTCCGCTGATTAGCGCTGTCATGAAAAGATTGTCATTTGATTGAACAGGGCACATTTTGTCTTCATGGTGACATAATGAGCTCTGAATGTTTGTATGTGTGTGTAGAGTCAAATATGAAAGACAGAGCAAAAAAATCACTATCCTCTCTATTCCTTATTTCAGCTCACCTCCTTTGATCTCCATCCATTGTTCTCCTAATGAGGATCGTAGCTTGTGCCTCAGATTCCACTTAGCCACATGAGAGGCTTGTGTCACACAGCAGAGAAAGATCTAATCTGGGCTGGAAAAGGAGCATCATCATCATCACCCAAACAAAGAGAGGAGGATAATGGTTTTTTTCTCTGATTTTGTATTTGCTTCTTTCAATTTGCTGCAATGTAACAGCCTCAAAGAAAGAGGCAAGGGAGACAGCGGATGAAAGGAGGACTTCCCCTCTCTAGTTATGATTAATATTCAGCACCATCTTCTGCAGTGGCTCCCCTCACTACACGTGGGAGAGATGGAGAGCCCGGCAGCCCCTCTGAGAACGACACTTTATCAGCAGAACTGGGTTACAATCAACCTGCTGCTACTGCTGAGGATGTAAAAGCAGAGGTCTAAGAGCAAAAATGGATTTTCTCCATAATTCTTCAACAGGCTGGCCATTACTTGCATTCTTTGCCCACAGGACAAAATCTGCAGATGTTGTTTATTTTGAATGGCAGCACTGGTTTGTTTTAATCACACAGGGGACAAGTGGATTTAACTACAAATAACATCTTTGTTCAGTGTGGTTTCATAAGCTAGCAGGAAGCGAAGTCCTCAGCCCCCAAGGGAAGCATCTATTGCACTGTCAACTTTCTCAGGAGACGAAGAGGAAGAAGAGGGAAAAACAAGAATTGTCAGATTCGGACAAATAAAGTCTTTTCTGCTGAGCCCCATGCATAAGAAAGCATGCCTGTCTTATAAATTAAATAAACACTAAATGTCTGTGAGGGCAGCCATCCTGTCTAACGGCTTTCATGTAACTGCCCACCTCATGGCTTGTGCACAAAACTCAAACTGAGTTTGTTCTCCATGTCAGGACAGAGGTCATGTCAGTGATGCGCAGATTACATTCATAGCTTGTGTAGTTGTAAATTACTTTCATATCTGTGACTGAGAAAGAGTCTGTTTGGTGCAGAACCTGTCCTTTTAGTTGTTTCAAACCTGCCACAATGTCACTTTTCATTGTCATTTAAGCAATGTAGACATACAAAAATATATTACAACTCATGAATAAAAAACAAAATAATAAACAAACACATACAGTAACTGACAAGCATTTGACCAGTCAGACATTTCTCTGTGATATTCATGTCCATCTATTTAAACTAGTGGTTTCCAACCATTCTGGCTTAAAATGAAGCAATGTCTACTTGCAATCCCTGCAGGGATTGCATTCTCCAACATAGCTAGGGAGTTACATTATTTCATATTCATTAATCATCTGGCGACCCACCTGACAAATTGGGAACCACTGATCTAAACAACCAGTCTGAATAACTCTTCTGAAATAGGCCTACAGAAAGATAGCTTTCATAGATTAAGTATGGTATTCTATCTGTTAACCCACGAATAGTTATAAAAGTACCTATTTTCCCATAATACATTATCCTAGGCCTGGTAGGAACATGTAACTGTTGTCCAGATCTGTAGCAGCCCACTTGTCTAATAGCACCTGGTTTCACAGTGGATCAACAAGTGTAGCGACTAAACTGGCTGTTAGCTTCAATGTTTCTTACTGGAGAGCAAACACTGAACTGACAGACACACCAAAATAGACAACAAATAGACTACAGGCACATAAAAACAAATAAATGTGAAAAAACATTATTAAAACCTCATGACTTTAGACTGTGATATGTTAGCTGTGTCCAAAATTATTTTGTATTGTATCTTTCTTCATCAATGCAAAAATTGGCAAGATTGACCAGCTTTATAATGCCAACAAGCACAAGGAGAGACTGGTCGCATTGCCACTGAATTAACTATGTTTAACTTGGAATAATTGTTTAACTAGGAACTGATTTAAAGCATACTCCCCGGTCTTTTTTATGGGTCTGGATCATACCATTCAAGATGTATACAGAGACACATTCAAACTGAGGCAAGGCAAACCAAACAGAAAGAAAAGTGTGTATCAGCAGGAGTGAAGGTGACGAACAGGACGACTGGAGCCCTGCTACACTGGGCTGTGGTCTGGAGAAGCGTGTGTGGCCGTCACCGACACACACTCAGTTGCTGTATCCTTGGTCCTGCGGAGGCCCATGTACAGCCTGTCTTCCAGGTTAGCAGTCAGTTTGTCTGTGAGCTCTGCTGTGATGGTTTGCGGGCCATAGCCTGATGAGTCGGGCAGCTGAGGAGGGGGTGAGCGCACATCCAGGGGCTCGGGTGGGAGTCCAGACTGTTTGCTGTCCTCCTGAGGGAAGGGATGCTCAACCAGAGGTGGGGAAGAAGATGAGGCGCGGTCCTCAGTGTCTCTGGCAGTGACACCCTGCTCTCTCTCCTTACCTCCATCCTTGGTAGTTGTAGGCTCTACCTTCGGAGTTTCAGGAGCGCTGGCGTCACTGGTCTCCTCATCAGGTGCGCTAACAATGCGGGGGAGCGTGCTGTGGTAGCTTGTGTCCAGTGGGTAGTTTACACTGTCACCCCTCCGTAGCGGGGTTCGTTGTCGCTCAAAAGAGGACTGAAAGTGTCTGACACCAGGGTCGCTCCACTGCTTGTGCCGCTGCCACTGCTTGCGAAGGTGGATTCGGGACCGGTGCTTCCTCAGCGGCGACTCCTGTTGATCAAATTGAGGGTCGTGGCGGAGGAATTCGTGGAAGAGTGCGTCTGTCTTCTCATCTATGCTATAGTCTCTCCGGTGCAGGCTAGGAGGTTGAGGTGAGGGCTGTGCAGCCTCTCGAGGTGTGAGCATCTGACCGTATGGGAACCAGCTCAGTGAATCAGCACCAGTTTCTATGGAAACTCCTCCACTGGCGCCCAATAGCAGCTCATCTTCCGGCCCCTCCTCAAAGAGATGAGACTCAAAGCTCTCCCCGATAGTGCCAGTTCGCCCTGCGTTGGTGAAGTGGTGCCTTTTCTCGTGGGCTGTTCTGTCCTTTGGGCTGCCACTGGGGCTGCTGCTCCCAAACAGCCGCAAGTCTTCTGGACCACGAGATGGAGCCTCTATCGATGCATAGCCGCTGTCCATCTGCAGCAATTTACGAGACCCTGTTTCTCCCTCACTGCCCCCTCGCTCTGATTCTGTGGTTTCCTGTTTCCTCTTTTTTGCCGCCTTCACCCCCAACTTTTCATCCACGTACACCAAAAAATCCTTCTCATCCTCTCCACCCTCTGTCTCATCCCCTAAATCCTGGGATGGGTAGCTAGGGAGCCCTCCTCTGTCCGCCTCTGTGCGTCCGCCCAGCGAACACACACTCTCAGCATCGCTGCAGACAGAGTTCCTGTCATTGTTGCTGCTCTGGTCAGAGGCAGCGGACTGTTCCAGTGTTGCACGTAACATCCAGATGTCTCTGTAAAGTGACTGGGGGTCCTGGGGATCTAGGGGGTCCAAGGGGTCAACACATTCCCTCTTTGCCAGGGACAGTGCTTCATCTTGGGGATCAGGGGATAGGCCAATCACCCCTGGTCCACTATAGCTGCAGCTGGGCTCCACCAACACCTCTACCTCTACCCTATAGTGTGCACACAAGGAAGGAGAAAGAAGATAAAATGAAAGAAATAAGGAAAGAGGGAAGGGGAGAGACACAGAAGCATACAAAACAAGTGTCAATGTCAGAGCATTGCCCTAAGTATCACATTCATCTGAGACACAGCTCTGTTCACAGTGCACAGAATGATTGTCATGACTTGCAATGGCTGCTGTGGCATGTCCTTACACTGAAGTCAGCTGAATAGTGATGCCATGTGTGCTCAGAAAATTATCAGAAAAGTGTTCTTCTTTAAACAGCAAATTTAAAGAATGCAGAATGTATGGAGCATAACATGACTTGGAAATGACCATGAGGATCATTACATTTCTCGGGTCACGGCAGCTTTCAGGAAATTGATATTAATTTCAACAACAAACATTTGCAAACATACACAGGAAATGCTGATTTAGTTTAATATTCAGTGAAGGAAAATAAATGCTTATATAAGAAAGAACTTAGGCAGATTGGTTATTTTTGTTGCATAGCATAATATTCCGCTATAGTCGCTGTCTTAAAGCAACAAAATCATGGTGACTGTTGCACTGTGGTGAACTTCATGACATTGTCAGATCATGTCAGCGATGGAATGGTTTCCTATGCCAAATATAAACCCTGTGTCCCAATTCTCCACTCCACTCTCAAAAAAAAAAGTGCACTCTGGGAATCCCCTGCATCTGGCTTAAAGTCATGAAATTGGTTTTGAAAAGCATCTTGTTTACAGTGATCTTGTTAAATAAGGATCAGACTGTGGTTAAACTATAGTAAGTGCAAGTAAATGCAAGAAAATTATTTTCTATACTTTTCAGTGACTTACAATTAAATTTTCTTCACAAAGTCAGTTTTTATTTGTAGCAGTGTATCACTGTATCACTGTCCATCTGGCATGTTTTTTAGCAATAGTGTTTCAGTCAGGTTATTAAAGTACACTTTTATGTTAAGTCAAAGTGATCGAGAATTGGCACTTAGAGCTTTACCCTTCTAAATACATACGTACATACATACATACATACATACATACATACATACATACATACATGCATATATATGTATATATATATATATATATATACATACACACATATATACATATATATATACACACACACATATATATATATATATATCATTCTAGTTTTCTAGCTACAGGAAAGAAATGAATGCAAGGCAGCAAAGCAGTGGACAGGATGAATGGCAAGGGAATTAAAGATACCTGCCGAGGGAGGGGGGTGGTGTGGATGGAGGTGAGAGGAGGCGTGTAGTGGGCTGGCTGGGACAGTAGGTGATGTCCTGGGTGCGGGCAATGTACTGGATGAGGTCTATGTGGTGTGCGTCGTTGTCATCCTGGTCCATGCTCTCGCTGGCAGCTCGCTGGCGCTGGAACTGTCTCCTCTTTGGGGAACCTGGCCCATGGCGGACGTGGGGAGAGAGTTATACCAGTTAGTTATACCAGTTGGGTAACAGCAGGCAGCAGTGAAGTGACACTTAATTCTGGGAAAAGCTTCCATCAACTGTTGAGGTTTCTGAGGGGGATTTGGGGATCTTTTTCGGTCTCTTATGAGAGGAGAAGTGAGCCTGGGCTAGCGAATGGAGAAGTGTGTATATACAGGATGAAGGGGATCGGCAGGGAGGATTCACTCAGGGAATCAAATTGACTTGGAACGATCAAACTTTGCGTCACTGGGCCATCTGTTTCGTGTGTGTGTATCAGTCAAGAGGCATCTCACAGTTGGTTGCTGGAGCCCCCTGCTTAACTATTGTCTGTTTACCATGAGAGAAGGTTGCTAAAAATACTATACATATAAATACATAGAAACAGTACACAACAGTTAAGCTTTATTTTCCCACTTACGATTATTACAAAGAACCACAAAGAACAAATCACTTCCCTGCTGCACTGGCACAGATAGTCTCTAAAAATAATTTACCAGAAACACACCTCACTCTATCAAGTATCCATTACCTCTGGTGTCCAGACTTGAGGCTCTCTGGCTGCTGTCCAGCTTCCATTTCTTGATCTTGAAGTAGGGACTGGCCCCCTCCAGACTAGCATGGCGCCGCAGTTTAGTGAAGAACTGCAGCACAGGCCTCTGGCTTCCTGCACTGCTGCCGGCAGGAGAGGCTCCGGTCCCCACTGCGGCCCCTCCTCCGACACTGATGCTGCTGCCTCTGCCCCTAGGCCCCGCTACCATCATCTCAATCTGAGCAAAGAGAGAGAAATGGTGTCGGAAAGAAAACCTGCCATGACTAGTGGTCTGTGTTTAATCTCCACTGACAAGGACATTCCACACAGGCTTCCTTGTTTACCCATCAACCATCATTCTTGTTGTTTATCCCTCGGGCTCTATGACCCTTTAATGTCCTTATGGATGACTCACAAGTTGACTGATTTGTTGAATAACTGGTTGGTTCACTGGTTGAGTGAAGAACTTAATGTTTGCCCACACTGTCTGACCCATGCACACTCTGTACTTGTGATGTATTTTCCTCCATATTTTTCAGCAAGGAAATCAGTGTGACATGCCAAATATATGAATTTCTTCATCATAATTGGGAGCATGACTTATCACCTGATGTGAAATTGCGTATACAGTAGTTGGAGGTTACTTACAGAGCTGGAGATGGGTTCTTTAGTGCTGAGAGCTATAGTGTTCTCACTGAAGCTGGTGTCCACCACAGTTGAGTTGAGAGCATCTCCAGGGAGGGCACAGCTGGGATTGACGCTCAGGCTGGTCAGTGCCGTTTGTGGTAGTGGGCACAGCATTGGCTAAAGGGAAACATACATACACACACTAAGTGTTTTCTGCAAAGCCTTGTTCATTAACCCAGTTATCACATAGCCACAGTCTACTGTCAGCAAATAAGTAGCTCCGTTTCTAAAGTTTGTTGTCATGTTAAGGAAAATAAACATGGATGAATATCAAGCCCAGTTTCCCTACCAGACAATCAGCCCAGCAACAGTGATTGAACAGTTTTAACTAAAAGGGAAATCAATGTGCATGGCCTCTTGAAATGAGCCAGCACAGAGATCGCTGATCCCTGTGTTTGGCTACATTGGGGTGATACATTTTCTTGCCCTGACCCGACTGATTGATGTTCTAATTGACCCTGGTCAAGATTAATGATGCATCAGGACTAATAGCAGGTCAAGGCTGTCACCTGGAAGATGGAAAGTGCTGACTTAGCGACGGGGCGCGTTGTCATGGTGATGGTGTTCTCAGCCGATTCGCACTCGTGGATAGTGACTATCTTTAGGGCCGGAGGAGGGATGTGGAGGTGCGTGAGCCGGGCGTTCTTTAGGTGGTGGAAGTCGCCCTCGGTCAGAGTGTACCTGAGGGTGGAAAACACAGAAAGAGAAATTTAAATACCTCATGGAAACCTGCTGCACACACATCTCACTGTGTGTAGCTGCTTAGCTGTAAGAGGAATTCAGTCAAATCTGTGCAAGATGAGATGCAAGTTTCATACAGTCTTGATAAGTCAGAATTCATACACAGCCAAAAATATCTGACTTCAAACCCATCACAGCTACATTAAGCCCTACAGAATAATTCCTTCTAAAGAATTTACATATCAGGCTCAGGGCTTTAAAGAGAAAAGTAGGGCACTGAAATAATGCAGAAGGGTGAGAGTTATTTGTGCCCACAGCACGCATAATGCATTCTGAATTAATTCACTTAACCTTAAACTTACACAGCAGTGAGGTAGACACAGTGAAATGTATACATCCTTTGATCTCAGAAAGCGGCAAAGCCAAGGCCCAAGGAAACTAATGAGAGCTGAAACCGCATAAAAAAGCAATTGTGAATGTGGGCTTTCATGTATGATTGTGTGATCGTGCTTTCTGACCTGCGGCCCTTCTCCTGGGTCTTCTTGCCGTGATCGAAGAGCGCAGCCTCATTGAAGGAGACACGGCGGCCCGTAGTGCCCGTGGAGAGGAAGCGCTCTGTCTCTTGGCCGTGAGAGCTGGCCATTGACAGGCAGTCTGACTCATCCACCCTGATGGTGATTTCTAACCACGGTTACGAAGGGAGAAGAGTCCGAAGAGACAGACAAATAAGTAGTTAGATAGATGGATGAAGAAGGGGGCGTTGGCAAAGAAAAAGACAGAACAGTTAGAGTACTTTTTCACATTTTGTATGTGCAGGTTGGTCCAAGTAATAGCTGATGTTTAATCTAATGTATCCTTGGATCGCTTTATTTTAAGAAAAAGTCAACTATATAAGTGAAGCATCTGATGTTCAGACCCCTTTGTGGAGGATGAGTATGGTAATATGGCAAACTGCTGACTGGAAAAAAACAACTTTCGAAAGCAGTTTGGTGCCCAAACTGATGCTGCCTTTCAATAAATCATTTTCATTGGAGACAGAGTGCATTCAGTGGTCCCAAAATGTCAAAATGTGTTCCAGGAATGGCACGGCTACTTAAACTAATTGGGTCAAGATCACAACATTTTAATGGAATAGATTACACATTTGTGCTGACACGATAAAAATATCTCTGCTTCTAGCATCCCTCCATCACCATCAATCCAATCCCAGCCTTGCTGGCTCCACCACTACCACCCTCAGTTAATCGCCTCTTTATCTGTTCCCCCATCCCTCGCTCCCTGCATCCATCCCTTGTCTGTTTTTTCTCTTACCATGGCTGGGCTGTGACTCCTCCACATAGGTGGTGTTGGTTTTCTTGGGGTCATCGCTGGCCCTGGGGCACACAGAAACATTCAGATCAATTATGTGACAAGATTCCCCCTGAAGTCTGTCTTTCATCTATCAGTCCCTGCTGATGCACAGTACAAGGTTTATGGATCAGTGTTACTATTGAACTTTCTGTTCAGAGTATTATAATGCACCTGGACCTTTTCTGTTCAGGTCAACAGTTTAAAAATCCAGCTATAAGACAATAAAGGGCAAGGCTATGGGACTGAATGTTCAGTATGCTGTTTGTCTAAATGGCTGCCTGCCTGGCTGTATAATCAATGAGGGCCTTAATCATTGCCAGTAACTTGATAACCTTCAGGGCCAGGGGACCTCTTGAACTGATGAAGCACGGTGCTTTATTGGGTTGTGTGTTTCCACTCATCTTTAAGGTCACAGAAGGAATACATGTTTCATTGTTGTTGGGATGGAGTGTATATACATGTTCAGATAACTTCAATAGCTGTTGTTCCTCCATACGAGCTTCTTAAATCCCATGCCCAGAATTGACTTTATGAGGTCCTTTCCAGTCAATTCTCTCCATCTGATATTTTTGTGCAGAGATATGAGTTGCATGTATGTGCTTGTGTGTGTGTGTGGGTGTGAAGCGACTTGAGGGACTGTTCCGTCCACCCAGATCTGTGCTTCTTCTTGTCTTTCATTTCCTTTGTGGCTCCCACATCTCTATGTGTGAGTTTGCATTATGTGTGCGTGTGTGTGTGAGTGTGTATTCTTCTTGTACACACAGGGCTGAGTTGAGACACGAGATTAATCACAGCCGATGGCTGCTATGAAATCTCATTACACTCATCATTTGTACCAGTCTGGCCGATTCTCCTCTGCTCTCCCTCAGCAAACCTCGCCTTTTCACCGCTCAGCCTCTGTGCTCTGTGTTTATCTACCTCTAGCTGGTATGCTCTTGTATATTCAAGTTTACGTGATGAATGCGTGCTGCTATGGAGAGGGACAAAGCGTCTTCATGGTAGCCATGTTACTGCTGAATGAACACAGATGAATCAGAAATAAATGAGCATAAATATTGAATGTGCTTCCACCAAGGTGTTTTCATAACAGCCCCACAGGGGGTCTTGACAATCAAACAGCAGACTTGTATAATGAGTGAAAGTGCTGTGTTGTCCTGCTTTAACACGCTTACATGAGTATCTATAGGCTTACATCATTTTTTCCTACCAGCTGTAATATGGCTCCCCTCCATTGTAAAGATGCTTTAATCTGCTTAATGGATCGCTGCATTGTCTGTTAATGGAATCATGCTGAAGATGGTTCTGGGGTTCACAAGGCAGAGAAAACTGGACAATTCTATAGGAGGTAGTTAGCTTAATTTGCAATTGCAATGAGCCTCATCTATTATGTAAGTATACTTGTTCAATTTAAGTACTGCTTCGTCTCCGAATAGCAGTTGCATGCGAACCCAGGAGGAACATTCTCTGTCAACAAACTGTGTGCTTGTCTGTGTACACAAACAAGCATGTACTGTCATGCAACACCTGTGCACCTGTTTCTGCTACCTTTTGTGAATCAAAGAATCTTTAGTTTTTGTTGAAATTGCATGAGGGTGGTGCTGATTCAAGTTTTTGTGAATTTTCAGGGATGTAGAGTTTGGTGTTATTATTAGACTGCACCTGGGGGGTTCAATAACATGACACCACGTAATAATATGTTATTATTGGAAAAATAAAACAAAACAACACGACAATCTGTCACCTCAAAATTACCATAGAGTTGACCGAACATCTTTGTGTCTCAGTGTCAACAAAAACTGAACATTACAGCCTTATAGTTATTGCAGGTATCTTATTATTGCTGCTTTTATTAATATGTTACATCAGTTCTTATTGTTGAATCCTTATAGTGGCTTGGAGCTTATGTAAGTGCTGCAGTCTTTATAAGTCACATTGAATAAAGGTGTCAGGTGAACTGGTACAAAGATAAATGTATTCATAATTTTTCTATCGCACCTGGTGCAGCATTGCCCTCTTCGACAGCAGCGACGGCAGCTGATGAGGAGGACAGAGATGAAGATCAGTGTTCCTACCAGGAAGATGGAGAGGATCACCAGGAGGAGCACATAGCCATCTTGCTCCTCCTCGCTGTCGAGTGGGATCTCCTGAGATACAAAGGAAAAGGGGCAACTATAGAGAGACAGATAGATATACTGATAGACAGGTGGATAGATAGATGTGCTAAGTTTGGATCTCAAGTGTGATGGTTAAGAGAGAGAAAGTACACAAGTAAAAGCAAAAAGCTTTCCACATCGACATCAAAGAAGTGGAACTACTCTGCTTCTCTCTGAGTTGAGGGATAACTGAGGGGAAAACACTTGTACTCAAAACTTCTTTCTTTCTTCCTTACTTTCTTTCTTCTAAAAACATGTGAAATTACATGTCTGAGACATCTAGGCCTGGATTTACTACCTTACTGTGTAGCTGTTTTTCCTTCACAGCAACACCACACAGCTTAAAAGATTGATCTAGCCCCACTGGTTGGTTGGCCTGCATAAAGTGAATCTATAAATGCAACAGTGCAATTAATCAATAAATGCCAGGACTATTAACCTGTCTACAGCTATGGGAAAGCTCTCTCACAAGGAGGACTGAAGAGTGAATTAGCCACACAAGGGGCACTGAAAGAGAGTCTTTGGTACCTTCTGTCAGTTGACTTAGACAATATCATTTAGTTAGTTTTACCTGGATAGACATATTTCACTATAGGACGACAAGACATCTTGAAATTTCTGCCTCATCAGTGGAAAAATGTTATTAAATCCACATAAGCGTACACAATAAGTATGGGCAGCTATTGCTGACAACAAAAAAACATCTTCCTGCATATGTTTGACCCACTATCTCACTAAGTACATATTTTTGAAAATGTGATTAATTATGAAAATGTCAACATGAAGGTATAATTAATTAATTAATTAATTGGTACAGATAGCACTTCAGTGTTGGCAGCTGCGTATTAAGAATCAAAAACATTTTAATTTGCGTAATCAAAGTTGATTTATTGGGGAAAAAATTATTAAAAATCAAGACAATGTGAATTAGAACTGTTTTTGGGTTGTTTTTTTTAATCAGCCGTACTCCAGCCATAACATTTAAGATCAAATCTGATCATTGTTTTCTGTGCCTGTTACACTTTCCTAAAGCCCAAATTGAAGTCTTCCAAATGTTTGTTCTTTCCGACTAAAAAGCTTTAATCCAAAGATATTCCGATTACTATCACATTCGGAAAAAAAAAACCCAATAATAAATCCATTAACAAAATATTTCCCACCTAATTTTCTGCAGATTAATTCATTAATAAACTGATTGTGCTTGCAGTTCATCACATCAACTTAAAAATTGTATTTAATTGTATTAAATGTTATAAGTTTCTGCACTTTATATTCATGTAAAAAAATGTTTTTTGTTCTACAAAACTGGGGCTTGTTTAAATAACATGATGGCTGAATAAAAGAAAACAGCTACAGATGTCCTGCTTTCACAGACTATAAGGGTGACATGACAACCAAGGTTATGTAAAGATAACAAAGTCTCGATGGACAGTGTTGGGGGAGAACGATCAGCAAGTGTTAATGAGTGCCAGACTCTGACGTCACATTGTAATTTCTCCGGGAGGGGAAATTAAAGCTGAGATTAGATCACAGATTTAATTATTTCGGGTCCAGGTCAGGATGTTCTCTATTAGCCAGTCAATCGGCCAGAGGAGAATATGAGGGAAGAGCATGGTTGTGTTGGTGAGCAGGGCACGACGTGCATGCACACACACACACACACACTCACAGGAAGTCTGAGAATAAGTCAGTGGTGAAAGGCAGACTTACTGTGGAGTTTTTTGGTAGGATGTTCCAGACGGTAGACTCATTGCTCATGGTCCAGGCCAACTATTGAGTCCCCCTGAGAGATAACACATGCACACACACACAAACACGGAGAGAAAATGACTATTACTGGAGCTGATCACAAAGTCAGCCATCAACTGCTGCGTTTGTATCTGCGTTAACAAATCCACACATTTGCATGCTGTATATGTAAACACAGAAGAAAACTTCTCTTGAATACATCAGAAAAAGACTGGTGGTGCAATCCAGTTTCACTGACTGATGTCTAATAACAGAGCAAATTAACTTTTATGTGAAGCTGTAAAATATGGTAGAAAATACCAATCGCAGCAAAAAAACCTTGCAGCATCTCTAACAGACTGCAAGACCAGGCACAGACCAAGTGTTTACGGCATGGGCTTGTACGCATACGTTAAATCCCACGGAAGATGCAAATCGTAGCATCTCTGCTGTAAATCATCACTCATAATTCTATATGGGCCGAAGACTCTCCATCTACCCCATTCCCCCCCCCCTCTCTCTCACACACACACACACACACACACACACACACACACACACACACACACACACACACACACACACACACACACACACACACACAGTAGAGAAAAACAGCAGCTCTTACTAAAACATTGGCTCCAGCAGCTGAGTTTCACTACTGCTGCTACTGCTGCTATGCGATCGCTCTTACAGATCATAGCCATTAAAACTGCTATGCTGCACCAAACGCCCACACACACACACACACACACACACACACCCACACACCCACACACACTGGATAGATCTACTCACCCAGCAGGAGAGAAGCAGCATGCCAGCAGCACTCAGCACTCCTTGCTCGCCTGCCAGTCACTGCAGCACTCAACTTCAGCACCACAACCTGTAAGCTACTGCCGAGCTCTTTGCTGCCTGCCTCTCTAATTCCCTGTATCTACCGTCCAAGCAAGAAAACTGTTACGGGAAACACATCAGGCTGTGATCAGATTGCCTCCCTTGCAGTAGCTACTGGTTCCACATCCTGCTTTCTACCAGCGAAGAGTCTTACCCTGATGGAGGGCAGTGCGCAGCAGCTCTGGATGTGTGTGTCAGGCTGTGGCTCGAGAGTCTCCTCTTCAGCTCCCTTGGTGCATCCTCAGCCACCTCAGCTCACCCAGCCGACTGAGCCTGAGCAGCAGTGTTCCCCTCAGGGCTGGCCCACTGGCCTTGGAGCAACAGGGCGGAAATGCTGCATGGCTGATAAAAAAAGAAAAGAAAAAAACAAACAAACAAATAGCAGAATGATTGGTTAATTATCCAGTTGTTAGTGTTGATTAGTTTTACTTTCATATGTACCTGCATTCAACACACCAGAGATCTGGGTGTTTCAATAGTGGTGATCATCACAAAACATTTCAAATTGACATGAGATATACCAAACATCAGATCATGTTCTTTGCTTCTTTCAACAGTGAGAAAGCTAGAGCTGCTCCCAACATGTTTACTGGATCCAATAAAACACTTGATGACAGGTAGTGTAATTACACTGACTGTCTTTACTCTGCTCTGTTAGGCAACAGAAGGATATGAGGAAACATTAGTAATACCATATTTATAAATCAATTTAGCACTTTAATGAGAATGTCTCACTTCCGTCGTGTTGCAGGCTGCTTTATTATGAGTGACTATCTATGAGTGACTGAGCAGATGGTAAGACATGGGTGTCCCAGCAATGGCATATCCCATCATGCTTAACACAATTTCGATCCAACAGCAGCGGCATTATAGTGGCTAGACGCGTTTTGTTCCAAGAAGCCTTTATATGTCGCACCATATAGACCTTCCCTGGAACAAAACTAAACGAATGGTTCATTTTGAATCTTGTAATAATATGTTTAGGAAATGGCTGCGCAAAGTAGCCTAAAAGCATCCTTATTTATTATGGCTCGCTACTGCAACATTTTTCCCGGAACAGACAATAATGAGCATCGGCTCTGGAAGTGGCAGCTGTTTCCTTAGCTGATAAAATCACTTGCAAGAATGCCAAAATCCCATCATATGAGGCGATGAAATAAAGCCGGGAGTACACTTTAAAAAACACGAAAACCGGCTGAACTCCGCTGGGAGCAGCGAAATGAATAAATATGCCATGTTGATATTTCACAGGCGCTTATGATTTTCATCAGTCCGCTGACACCTACAGAGAAGAAGAAGGTTGCTCACGACTTGGACTGGCTGCACAAACACACGCACAAGCACGCACGCAGCAGAGGCAGCACTCACCTACTCAACCAGCCTGGTCCATACAGGGGTGGAGGGGCAAAGCCAAATACCGTGAAACTCTTCTGTGAGCTCTTTAATGTGGATTTTTTAAAGCTAAAAGTATTTATGAATGAAACCCCACTGTTTAAGACACGCCCACCACCCAGTCAGAGTCGCACCACGTGACGCGAGGAGTGAGGTAAAGCGGAGTAATTGAGGGCTTTTCTTAAAACGATCCTGATGCTCCAGTCTTCACAGCCGTGCACTCATACGTAATAAAGTCATATAGTTCATTCTGCTCATACATTTGGGTTACTGCCTATCTTATATAAAGTTGTTAAATCATTTTATTTAACTATTTTGTTTTGGTTATGTGCAGCCCACTGCACGGTTTGTAAAAGTGGTGACACAGCGCAGGCTCAGAAGTTAGTAAATTAGTGAATGTCTGTGTGTGCCAGACCAGTAGTGGCACACAAAAGAGCAACAAAAACGTTGACCCAGACTAGAAGGGGTCTGTGTAGTATGCAGACTGGCACGTGGTTTTGTCGCCATCTACTGGCAGTGAATGCCCAGTGTCCTCCTACATGAGAAAACAGTGGATGTGAGGAAATAAACGTTATGTTGCCCCTTAAATCTGTAATCCTTTTAATTCATATGTAAACACAGCAAAGAGTAAACATTGGAGAGTATTTCCGACTCAGTAGCTGAACAAGACAGTTTCATTGTGTTTGAAGCTAACATTACAATACTTACTTGCATAAAAAATGTTACCAGGAGGATAGGCTACATTCACAAGTAATCCATCCCAACTAGTTCAGTGTAACTGCGTTAAGTAATTTAATCATAAAATAAATGTAACTGTAATCCGTTACATTTACTGAACATATTGATGATTACAAAGGTCTGAAGTCAGACTTTTAAGATATTGCTCAGGAGGGGTTTCCCCCATTTCTAAATATTCAACATGTTACAAAATAATGCTGTTTTTCTTTATTTAAAAACAGTATTTAAAAAAATATATTTTATAAATAAATCATGACGTGGACCTTATTAGGAGCATACACGAGCTTAAATTGTGTCACAGTACCAATTAAGCCCATGCCAGACTTTGACTTTGACTTTTTTCATAAAATATCTTTATTTTATATTCAAAAATCTACATGAACTAATGAATACATTTTCAAATTATCTCCCTTATAATTTAAATCAGTATCCATGAAAAGCACCTGGATTTAGATGGGTTTACAAGTACCCTTACCCAACAGTAAAACATTGGTTAGAAAATTAGAAAAGTAATCAAATGTAATCAGTTACATTACTTTGATTAAGTCATTGAAATATTTACATAACTTATTACATTTTAAATATGGTACCTAGTAATTTGTAACCTATGATATTTCCAAGGTTACCCTTCCTAACCCTGTCTATAGTGTAATCTCAACCTTGACCGCACGTTTTCTTTCATTAAGAACTACACTACCCTGCATCCTTTGCGCCACAGTAAAGCCTTATGGGAAGGTTACCAACGTCCTTGTCCTAGCGAGCCGCACACTGACTGCCTTCACGCAAGGGCTTGGGGATCTCAGTCATTCAGTTGTCCGTGTAAAAAAAATCCGGTTTTCAGACATGATGGCAGCAAGATTTCTCCGTCGCTCCCTCCCTGTGCTCAGGCAGGCTCGCTCCTACGCCGAGGCTGTCTCCGGAGCCCCGCAGATGTCCTTCACTTTCGCCTCTCCGACACAGGTAGCCACCAGGAGCTGTCTGCGAGGCTACTCGGGCCCAGCTAGCGTTAGCTACACGGCTAACTGACTGTCATGTTTAAATGCACCGTTAGAGTTTAAAGAAAGCCCTACACCCGGGGTCACTCGGCAGTTTTGTTTAATTGTCTTTTATTAGTGCATGCGTTTGCTATCACTATTACAAGTTATACATTATTACGGAGCCTGCATGCAGAGCTTGCAGCGCCGCTAAGTTTAGCCGAGCTAGCTGTCATTCACTGTCTTTGACCTGCAGTGTGTCAGTAAGTATGCTTCACTTAACAGTAACGACGGAATAACATCTCATGTATAGGCCAATAAACTAACTCATGTGCATCAATATGTTCACAAGTGCATGTGACATTAGCCTGGAATGAGACACATTGTCTTATCGGTGCTCGGCATGACTGTTTTAAATACACACCTCTAACCTTGAGGTTCATCAGTGGATAAATCTCGTCCCACAAACTTGTTTTACTAAATCCAGTCTACTGCTCCTCCAGTTTAAAGAGTTTAGTTTCATTCAGTGCTCCATATCTTCCTCACATCGGGTTTTACATGCTGGTCTGATGTGCATTTGATCAACTCACTAAAGGTTTTGTTAATGTGACGTGATATTATTGTGCATGACAAAGTGAATGTAAAGTTGATGATCTTGTCTGAAGTTATGATGGCTGTTGAGGAAAATCTCTGCAGTCTTCCTGTTTCTACAGTTTGGAAGCTGTATCTTTGGTTTGACTGCAGCTAACATTTTTTAGTCATCAATTGATTATGTTGATTATTTACATGCTTAATTGTGTAAATAATGAGAAACATAAGATGTAGAAGGCACCAAGCTCACTATCACATTACTATCAATGATCAGTTTAAAAATACTCATCTTTAAGGTGCCAGGAACAGTGAATGTTTAGTATTTTGCACGACAACTGACCATCAATTAATCATTAAAATAGTTGACTGTGTCAGTTTTCTCTTTTTTTCAATTAACTATTCTTCTTCCAGCTCTACATTTGGTCAGTCACCATTAGTTAATGTTGAACTGTTGCAGGGCTAGTCCATAAGTCAGTGAGTGTATCTTTGATCTCCTGTCTCATATCTGCAGGTGTTCTTTAAAGAGGCCAGTGTGAAGCAGGTTGATGTGCCCACGCTTACCGGTGCGTTTGGTATCCTCCCTGCCCACGTTCCCACCCTGCAGGTTCTCAGGCCTGGTGTGGTCACAGTCATCAGTGACGACGGTTCCTCCGTCAAATACTTTGGTAAGATTTTTGATTGATGGATTCCCTAGAGTATGCTCTGATATCACTGTATGATCAAAATAAAACTTGTGGTCTAGAGAAGCTGGTGTATATTGTACACCCCCTCCTCAGCTTATCCCCCACACACATCGATACTGAGGTATCCTATCCATACAGATGTGGCCCAACTTATTGGTACCTTTGCATTTTATTTAAATAATTCACCATTCACCCTAAACAATGTTGAAATTAATTAAAATTAATTAATAAAAAAAATATTTAATTATCAATACATGTCTATGTTTGACATAAAGAGATTTAAAATAGCCTGGAGAAAATGATTGGTACCCTTTTTAGAAGAAGACAAAATAACTTATTTGTAGTGATCCTTTAAGCAGACTATTGAGTTGTAATTAGTATCACAGGTGTTTTCAATCTTATAATCACTCATGCAGCCAGTTTGAAAGGAGCGAATTACTCACTCTGCTGTTTTATGCCACTGTATGCATCACATTGAACATGGAAAACAGAAGGAAAACTAGAGAGTGGTCTGAAGACATTAGAAAAATGTAATAGCCAGGCGCGGTCAACATTAAAGTTACAAGACTGTCTCCAAAGAGCTTGATGTTCCTATGACCACTGTTTCCAATATTATTAAGAAGTTTAAGGTTCAATAAACTGTAGCCAACATCTCCGGATGTAGTCACAAGAGGAAAATTGGCCTCAGATTGAACAGAAGGATTGCTTGATTAGTCCAGAAAGAACCAAGGAAAACTTCAATACAGATCCAAGCTGATCTTCAAGTTCAAGGTGCAATAGTTTGAAGTTGTACCATCCGTGACAGTCTGAATGAAAATGACTGCACTTTTGCCAAAATGTATGTTGACCAGCAACAGTCCCTCTGGCTGAATGTGCTTTGGACAGATGAAACAAAATGGAGCTTTTTGGTAAATCACACCAGCTCTATATTTACCTTCAAAGAAGTGAACTCCATGCCTACTGTGATACATGGAACTACTAGTGGACAAGTGGAGAAACCTTATAGAGAGTTACAGAAAGAGCTTTACTGCAGTTATTGCCTCCTAAGGCTGTGCTACAAAATATTAAGTTAAGGGTACCAATATTTTTGACCATTTATATTTGTTTTGTTGTATTAAATAAGTTCAGTTGTAAATCAAAAAAAACGTTTCAGATAGTTTGATACCATATAGTTCTGTCAGTTTCAGTGTGTGTGTGTGTGTGTGTGTGTGTGTGTGTGTGTGTGTGTGTGTGTGTGTGTGTGTGTGTGTGTGTGTGTGTGTGTGTGTGTGTGTGTGTGTGTGTGTGTGTGTGTGTGTGTGTAGTGAGCAGCGGGTCAGTCACAGTCAACGCTGATTCTTCAGTGCAGCTGCTAGCTGAGGAGGCCGTCCCCTTGGACCAGCTGGACATTGCAGTGAGTATAATCTCCACTTCATTTCACTCAACTACACATCTTCACTTAGGTTGTGAAGTATCACCGTATATACCATGAAATGGTAGACATTTGTCAACTATCAGATATTTAACAGTTCATACCTAAATTGTTTGTTCTTTGCATTTTATTCAAAAACGTAAAATTACATACATTTTCACCAATTGACTGAGATGAAATAAATAAATAATCTGGATCACTGGACATCAAACTGACACCTAAATAAATATATATATATATATATATATCTGGATCTCTTTATCTTATCCATACTCCTGTCAGCTCGGTTCTTTATAAATACTCTTACTGGTTGTTTTTCATTATTTGAAAATTGAAAAAAAAAAATATATATATTCAAGCAGCATAGTTTTTTTGTTCTTTTCATTTTATTCAGGTGTTGTAAAAAAAAAAAAAAAAAAAAAAAACACTTAGGAGCTGCATCTAAGTCTTCTAATGGCGGCAAAAACCCTGATTACTTAGACTTTGTGGACTTATGGAGCTTCAAAACAGTGATGTACATCCCTGTGTGACTGGTGGAGGCTGCTCAACCATTGACCACTATCTGAGCCAAGTTCCACCGATTGCCATAGTTGTAAAATAGACTAATTAATTTGTTGACCTTTCAATTATAGTAATATGCTGCACCATGTACAGCAACACAATGACAAACTCCACAAGACTGAGGTACAAAGTTAGTATTAAATACAGAGTTAATTGATTGTTCTATTTTATTGTATTGTACATGTGATCTTGTAATTATATCCACCAAGCAAATGTTTGCTTTAATGACTGGAGAGGTAATGGTGCCATTGATCGCTTCATTATGAACTGTGTAATGGTTTTTGATGGTCTTATCACATATTTTTAATGAGGTATAACTGCTGGGGATCAATATGTGTGGTATTTAACTGAGTATGAACACAGTCTTTGAACTTGAGGACTGGGATTCATAATGTGTACATATATATGTATATACATACATATATATGTATATGTGTGTGTGTATACATGTATACATATAACACAAGTTACCTAACTCTTATGTAAGAGGTCATTCTTGAAAATCTTACACGTGTATATAGAGCCTGAATTTATTCACATCTGTGTTAATTGAAAGCTCTTTGTATAATCAAGTTGTAACAGTTTTTTCAGCACTGTGTTCAGTCTTGATCACATATATCGGTACAATTTGTCCTTTTAAAAACGGGTTTTACCACACAGTTGGTCCTCACATCCTCAGTAGATTATTTAAATATAGCACTTAAATAATTATGTACAGTCAGAGCCTTGTTGTTTTTGCCAGCTTTGTTCTCGGTCTAAAAATAGACTCTGAATTGGTCTCAGTCTAACATTGTGCTTCTCGAGACCGTGCTGCAATTATCATTGTACCTGACAGGTCTTTAAGTGAGTCCATCCCAAACAGCTCTTTTGTTCTGCTCTTAGCTTTGAACACTGTGCAGGTGAGCAGAAAAATAGATGCATTTGATGTTGTTGCGATGGTCTGAGTGTATCAAGCTCGATGTCATTTTTAATCAGATTAAAATGTTAAAGCAAGTAAGTATCCTCCCTTCAAATTGCACATTTTGGAAAACGTACAGAGAGGAGAATTTTAGAAGAGCAGTCATCTTGAAATTCCCACATGAAACTCACACAGATCTTTTTTTCTTTTTTTTTCGTTTTGGAAAAGAGACGTCAGCTCCGCCACACATTTTGGTACATGTGAAATTGATGCTGTCGTCTTCTTGTAGTTTCACTCTCAACGCGTACACGTCTTCAAAATGTCAGTCTAGTGTGGCTTAGTCAATTCTTTATGGATCTTCTGTGTTTTTAATGAGATTTGTGTGATGGGTTTCCGTATCCAGTTTGTAGAGGCATGCATAATTACTGATTGTTCACCCTGGTTTGTGTCCCAGCAGGGACGTGGTCTTTGACAGCAGAGACAATTCTTTGAACCCACGCTAGATTTTTTTTTTTGTCCCCTTCGTTTTGATCCGCTGCGCTGATGAGCACCTCCCAGTTGATGATTATCCATCTGATCAGCGTTGCAGTCGGACTTGAAGGCTGAGTCCTTGTTTAAATGTCAGTCTTGTTAATGCTAGGCTGTGTTATTATGCGCTCTCTGCGGTGTCTGTCTTTGACCTTGGGCAGTGCCAGTGTCACTGTCAAGTTGACTTCATAGCAGTAAATGAGTTATTTTTTTCCACTCTGCACTAACAATGCACACGGGCCCATGCTGTTAATAAGGAGGGAAAGGTCAGTCACTGTTGAGTTATAGCAGATGTGTCAAATCCCTACTGGGAGACCTTTAACTTCCAGCTATGTTTGGCATTTCTCGTTTCTAATCGCTACTGTGACAAATGGAGCTTTCATAGCAAAGAGGCAGTGGGGATTTTCTGTGCTAGTCTTTCTCCCCACTTCTTGCTCGTTCTTGGTTTTCTGATGTCTACATCCCATTTAGCCTCAAAAACGTTTTTAAGATGATTAGTTTTGTTGCCGCTCTTCTGCCTTTCCTGTGATGTTAATTCACCTTTTTGGAAAAATGGGTGGTCTTATGATTTTTTAGAATAACAAATCAGATATGTATTTTGATGTTTCATTTTAACTAATATTATGTTGTATGATCTGTACATTTGTCCAAGAGTGTTTAAAATATGTAAAATCCTTTATTGTGAGTGATTTATCGTTTGCTCTCCTTTGCTGTTTCACATCCTATTTTTCTGTTGATCTTTAGGCTGCCAGGGCCAACCTGGATAAGGCCCAGTCTGAAATGGCTGGTGCATCCGATGAGGCAGCGAGGGCAGAAGTTCAGATCAGCATAGAGGCCAATGAGGCCATCGTCAAGGCTCTGGAGTAGACCTGTGGTATGACAGATCACTTATCATCCAGTTTATTAGTTTATTCTAAATCAGGATGATAATGCAGGGTACATGTTACCATTACAAGTGGAAATGTCAATAGGAAATCATTGGTCACTTATATTGAGTGTAATGTGTAGGTATCAAACTGAGTCACTTTGTTTTTTTTCCACTTCTAGGTAATCTTTTCTGTTTATTTGATGGAAATAATTCGTCCATCTCTGTGTTTCCAGCTCAGTCACGTCAGTGTCCAGAGGATTCCATACTTGCTTTGTACAGTGGATGAAATTACAAAATAAATTTATTTGGAATTAACTGCTGATGGTATTTGTGTTGTCTTTTTTCCTCCTGTAAACAATCATAATTGTATATTTAATTCCTATAATGCACAAAGCCACTGGAGTCCCAATGACTCGCATAGATTTGATAATTATGTTGCTCTATATATTACAAACCTGTGTTGTACAAAAGTAAACATAGTGACAGCTTACAACAGTCACTCATTTTCTCCAGGAAATACTTTTCAAGTTAATCAGACTTACGTGGAAAAGATGGCACAAGTACAAAGAAAGCTGTCCACTTGTTTTCTAGTTGGTGAGGGTTTCTGCCACTTGGGGGCAGCAGATATCAGCCATTTTTAATGGAGCATTTCAGATAATCAGATTTTTATATTCAACTTCTCATCAAACCACAGTTTCAGGGAATGAACTGTCATAACCACTGCTGAATGTGACTGTTTTGAAGATATCCACAAGAGGATCTTTCTAATATTGTACTGTGTATCTGGTGGTCGCTTACTCACTGTTACTGATGTAGGCTCTCTTGTGGCTTTGAGTTAAGTGGAATCCTCAGTCACTGCCTTGATTCTAACATGTTGGCTGTGCTTGTTTGTTATGAGTGATGACCTCAGGCTGCTGTGACAAGGCCAGGAAAAGTCCTTCACTGCCCATCCTGTGGAAAACTGGGTCTTTCTCTTGTTTCATAACCACAGGTTTCAGCTCAGTCTCACTCCAGGAGGCGCTGACCTCATTCACGTGCCGACTTGAGGCTTTCAGAGCAGAAACCGCAACCGGTTTATTTTTAATGTCAAAACTCTCAAGGGCCTTAAACAAGTGTGAGTACACTCTGAAAGTACCAGTGTTTACACACACACAAGCAGTCATGACTAGCTAATGTCCATGGTGAAACTGCTACTTATTTGTTTTTAAAGCCTTATTATGTGCAAAGTCTGACTTCTTATTCCAGAACAGGAACATTAATAGATTTTTTGTAGAACAGAAAGAAAATATACTAGTATAATGATTGGAGACAATAAACACCATGTTTTAGAGCTGTCAAATGTGTTGAAACCTTTTTTCCCCCACTGATTAAGCATGTGCTGTGTAGACTTGCAGACTGTGATTGAGGTCAGTATATTTTAATAAAAACTAGTTCTCATCACCTCTCAGACATCCTGTTCTCTGTTCTCCTTTCCAATCTGTCTGTCTCTTTCATCAGAACCTTCCAACCAAACACACACATATACATGAACAATACACACTCATACTCACTCATCAGTCAGCCTGAGGGCCTGGACACATGTGAGTGAGTAACACTTCAGACAGGCAAGATGAAACGGTCGTGTCAAAACCACCACTTCTTTAATCCAGATTTATGATAGGAGGATGTTGAAACCGAGCTATATTCCATTCTCTTTTCTCTTTGCTCTGACACCGCTCTCATCGAAAGGAAAAGCAGAAAATGACCATGTGCTTTCCATGTGCACACTCTGTTCTCACAGTCTGTGTGCAGTCATGTAGCTGAAATGAAGAGTGCAGGACATTACATTTTTTTCAGGAAAAGAAGATACTTTAATAGTGGAACCAGTCTCTTTAGTTTGAAGCATGCCCAGATGTAGTTTCTGTGTAACTGGTGTATATGTTTTTAGTAGCAATGAATAATTCGGAGTCAAAATCTTTCTGTTTGCAGTTTCCATCTTGAAACCAAGAATGGCTTTTAATCTCTAAACTAGCTACCTCAGCCACACGGCCTAATAAAGTAAATATCTCATAAAAAAACCTGTCTGACCTGAGTGTTTAAGTGCTCTACATTGATAAGGATGATAAGTATCCAGTGAGAGCCTTTACTTGAGCCACTCTGCGGTGTTTCAGAGCTGATGATCCCTGTGCTAAGTCAGTGTCTATCTCCCATTGATGGCCATGTACTGTAATTAAAAGATTGCACTGTCTGCACCCCAGAGAGAATAACATACAGGCGATGATAATCCATGGTGTCATCTTCTGAGTGGTAGTCTTAACACAAAGCAGCTCCCTGTTTTGTGAGAGCCTCATTGGGCTGTATATGACTCTACCATAGCAGGGATAAAACCCACCAGCCCATGAATCATCATATTTACGATGATGTCAGTTCTAAAATTACAGTAGCGCAGTGTATTCTGTTAGAATTGAGCTTTCTTATATATAAAAGAAGCATGGACCACTGAGGGCAATTTCAACTTGAAAGCCTCCTCAAAGTTGAAGTGTAAAATTACAACTTTAAATTATTATGTTAGCAAAGCTCTACCAGCACAGACTTTTGTGAGTATGTGCAACTGAATTATTAGAGTATGTTTTAGGGTATGGAGGTTTGGTGCCACTGGAGGAAAATGACGATTTGACAGTTCTTCAGAACCCAGGTCTTACATTTGTTACTGTTGTCTGACCATAAGTCAAAGATATTTACAGACATTCTTTTTAGCCATGGCATGGGTTCAATGAATGGCAATGTTGGTCTGTTCATTGGTCAGTTCAGACGGACATATCTCTGAATTTGACATGGTTTTGTAAAGATATTCATGGTTTTCATCTAACATCATTATCATGTAAAACATTTTCAGTTGTCCAATACTTTAGTTTAAGGCCAAACCAACAAAAATAATACCATTAACCTCAGTTGTACTTTGTGTTTAGCACTAATAGCAAATGTTAGCATGCTATCATTCATGCTAAACGAAAACTGTTAACATGGCAAAACTTTACCACCCGTATGTCAGCATGTTAGCTTTGTCACTGTTAGCACAGTGTTGCCTATTAAAGCACAGTCTCACAGAGCCGTTAGCACGACTGAATACTTGTTTCTTGATAAATTACCTCAGCAATTCATTTTTTATGAAAATTCATGACTGCTTTTCTGACTGATTTTGAATAATTTAATTGGCTGTTAATTGTTTAGGTACTAGATAAAACTAGCAATCTGAAAATATCACCTTGTAGGCTTACTCTAGCTGGGACGAATCTTACTATTTTGTGAAATTTCATATGCTAAATGTGTAATTAATTCAAAAAAGCCAGGAAGCACGGAGTAAAAATAATACAAAATGAAATAGAAATCAAGTAATGTAAATATATGAGCTTGTACATTCATATGTTAGTGGGGGATGTGCCTGGGCATCTGTCACTGTAATGTTAAGAGCTCACAGTCAAGTAATGGGTAATAAATGAATCATAAAGCCAACGGAAAGAACTGAGGCATAATATTTTCTTTATGTTATGGCAATCGCTCAGACATGACACAGACAGCGTGATATTTCCCCATATGAATGTCCAGCCTTCAAAGTGTCTTGATGTAGGCTGAGTCATCGGCTGTATGGATGGAGATATGGAGTGACTTTAACCTCATCAGACTTGAAACAGTAGATGAGAGTCTCTTACTGAATACTCCAACAAAAATCCTCTTCATCTCTTTTATATCAATGCTCTTATTAGCCTTTTGAAATCACGGGATACACTTCACATGTACCCCCATTGACATATCACTCCTCATGTTAATGATAATTCATGCAGCTGACAGCATAGGAGACCTGTTAATTTATCAGGCATAATTAAAAAAATAACAGTGTAACAGGTGAATAATAAAGGGGTATTGCATAAAACAAGGGCGTGACAGATGACACGCTATGAATGAGTAATCAAATTTTTAAAAAGGTGTGGTGACTAGGCAAAAACACATCAAGTTACCTGTAAACAAAAGATATGAGATCACACATTGAATGACTCATTTGCAGGGAATAATGTAATGGTTTTATTCACCAATTCAGCAGAACAGGAAAAAACAAACAGGGATAGTTCTTGTAAGGCTTAAGCCAAGAGATTTATAGTTTTACCTTTTCTGTGCAGTACACCAGCCCAGTCTTGTCAAGTTAAAAAAATATTTACTTGCAATTTTTGATCATCTGCAGTGAAAACATTTTCCAGTGACAGGTGGTAGGTTACAGGATATTGAAAGCACCTGATGTGTGAAGGCAAATTAGAGACCTGAGAGGAAATTAAAGGTCTGGAAAATTTAAACGCTTTGAGCGATGTGCCAGCTATGACTTTGGGGATGGCAATTTTCCACACACCAAAGTGCACCAAAATTACACATATCATCCAGCATGCATAATCATCTGCCTTGAAACTTTAATATATTGTGGATGTCACATGGCGCAGATACATAGACACTGTGACGGCAGCATTTTAGGGCTTCTTTCTTGCTTGTGAAAACTACATTTACACCTGTGAGATATGGTCAAGCACGGCTAAGTGTGCATCAAGGGGGCGAATTGAGGCTCTGCAGCGGTAAGAGAGGATGGGAGGCAGCCAGAGAGCGGTGCTGATTGAAGTTCTGACCTTTTGGTGGGACTGTGTAAAGAGGGGGCTTGCAGACTCTCTGTCAGCTGTCAGATACTGCATCCAGCCTGGTAGTGGGAGTAGGGCCCTGACACCAGCCTCCCACCACTCTACCCTGTTTGTGTCATCCATCCCTCCATTCTTACAGCCTTCCATTCCACACAAGCACCCACCCACCCACCAAACACACACCACACGCACACACAGCCAGGCACGGCTGCAAACACTCACCCAGACACAAACATCCACACAAACACAAACATATTTCAGCTTGTGCCAGCTAGGTAACATTTCTACAAATAGCAGTGTGGGCATTTGGGAGAAAATTGCAAAGCCGCAAACGCAGCCTGCTGTAGGGGTGAGATAATCAGCTTTGTGGAAACAGCAAATGGCCCCTGAGTGGCAAGGCAGGTAATCATTGCGCCGAGTGTTTTTGTGGAAGAGGGGAAGAGTGCTTTTTCCATCCTTCTGTGTGTGTCTATGCATATTCACACAGGAATAAGCAGCCTATTCAAAGACATGCAGGTATAAAAAAGTACCACCATACTCACTTATAAGCATAATTACCATCCATACACATACTGATGCCGTGGTCACTGCATATATACCACCTACACTGCATCTACGCCCAAATAAAAATATTTAAAAAGAACTCAAAATAAATACATATTTATGCAACATGAAGCTGCTCTCATTTGTGAGATACTGTCTGGTAAACTTAGGCCATACCAGCACAACATTAAAGAGAAACAAAAAGGTCTTTGTTGTGTTCAAAGCTCATCTTCCACTTTCTAAAAGCAGCCCAGGTGGCAGAAAACATGATGCAGATTTACCTAAATCTTGCTTGGATTTATTCTATATCCCTGGTCTACTTCCAGTTTTGCAGTTCTTTGATGATCTTCAACTCAGTTACACATTACCAAAGAAAAACATCCACTTTTGCATTTATTGTAAATTCAAGGCTCTAATTAGAAGGATTGGGTGGTTTCATGCACATTTTGCAACAATATGCATAAATGAAAGTGAATGGGTTTAATATACATCAACAAAAGGCAATGCAAGTAAAACTAAATCTTCCCAAGAGAAAGGCTGAATAAAGAAAATGAGTGAAGGCTGTTAGTGTGTGAGAGACAATATGAGCATGACACAAGACTGACTTTGCCCGGGACAGATGTTTAAAATATAAATTTTATTGGCTTTCCCTGGAGCTACTGACAATAAGGATGCTAGTGGGTTCAGGGGAGTGCATCAGCAGGGTGGGACCCAACCTGTCTGTACAACAAGAGTGGGCGTGTGTGTGTGTGTGTGTGTGTGTGTGTGTGTGTGTGTGTGTGTGTGTGTGTGCGCGTGCGCATGCATGCATGCATGTGTGCGTGTGTGCATGCATATTTTATTTGCCGACAGAGAGAAGAGATTTATAAGGAGTGTCATGGTATAAGGTAAGACAAGGTCAGGCCACACACACACGCATACTGGTGCCGTTCATGGAACTATGATGAGAGCAACTTGCCCTTTCACGCCCCTGCTGAAAGTACACACAGATCTATGTTTAGTCCTGAGGCTGATGAAGAGGCTCACTTCAGTCTGGATTTACATTTCCCGTACTTTTCTGTGTTGGAACTCACTGTGTTAATCAACAACCAAACAGAAAATAGTACATTATGCTGAGTTGCCTGTTTTGAATCTGTTGCTCTACATGATCTGGCAACCTTATCGTCAGACAGTGATTGATCATGGTAGACAGGTGGTACACTTGCCACCTGTGTAATAGTTCATGTTAGCGTCATGATACAGCCCACAGCCCTTGCAGGGGGGCGGGCCACCTGAGCTGACAGCTGTAAACCAAAGCTAACAGTAGTACCAGCTGAATGCTGCTAATCCTGGCACAGACACTCGACTCTTCCCAAACAAGGGACCAAACGCTGATCCCTTAGTGCAGATGACGTCTCACTGCTCCGCTGTCTTTTTGCAGTGTAGTCATCTCTTGGATGATCGCAATTTTCCTGTCCCAGAGATCGCAAACTCTTTCCCCTCTCCTCCTCTGTTCTGATCAGTCATACCCATGTGATTTGTCCTTCAGGCTTAGGGTGTTTATTTGCCTCCTGGGACCCTTTCACACACATTTTCCTGTAGCATGTCTTTAGCTGGGTTAAGCTGCTCTGCCCTCTGTTTCCAAAACATCTACTGGATCTGCCCAGGCACGTGAGGACGCATTCATACATGAGAGCACATGAACGTACACCATCATCATGGAAGTGCAGCCGGTTATTTGTTGCCCTTTTAATTGCATGGTCGGCACAGGTGAGGTCCTTGTTATAAGCTTGTGTGTGTGAGTACGCAAATGCACAACCACAACATGCCAAAAGAGGAATTGAAGCAGAGTGTAAATAAAACCAGAGGAGCACCTCCGGGTTGCCTTTCCTTCCTCTTGAGCTGTGTTGAAACATTCATGTCATCGTATCCGTTCTTCCACCTGTGCTGTTTTGAAACTTTCCAACTGACACAGAATTTCTTGAAATTGCATTGATGATGTAACCTTTCCTGAAAGTCTGTGTAATGACAAAATTTCTTTAGGAATTAAAGGAAAAAACTTTATGAATTATTAATTCTTGTGAGGACAGTATCCTGCACTTACCAGCATGTGAAATTATGTAAAGGACTCCGTTGAGTCATATACAAATTAGGTTGAAAAGGACACACAGAATAAACATTATTTATTAAGGTTTGAATTTGTGTAGTGCTATCTTCACAAATATTCTTATAGCACATAGTCAGTATAGTTGGGTATATTTTATGGCTTGAGCATTGAGAACTTTACCATCACTCATGTCAATACATTATGAAAACAAGTTCCTCAGAAATGCTTGTTCTTGGTAATTAATTACAATTCGCTTATTGCCTAATGATGTGACCAAATCATGTACTTTCTTTTCATTGTATTATAATATATTAACTGGCCAAAGAAGACATTTAGATAGCAAAACATCCCCTTCCAATCCGTGTTGTCATATCATGTGGTGCATTACATGTTTATTACATTATATTTACATTTCAAGCAGATTTTTTTTAATGTTTGGCGCAGTAAACCCTGCAGCGTAAACAAGAAACCAAATTAAATGTTGCATGCTTTCCAAGATGACTGATGAAAATGTATTCTCCTTTAACCTTCACCAGCCCAGCTAATCTTTCTGTGCTGGGTGACGCACTCTCCTTCTCCCCAGAGTGACTGACAACTCATCATGGCTTCATAGTCACAAGCCCCTCACTTAAGCACTGTAGGAAAATATGCCAACAAGCTAGTTTCCACCTAGGACACCCAAAGCAGGCAAAAATAACTTCCCTTAACACGCACGGGCCAGCTGTGACATGGCTCTGGATTCCAGTGCTGGGGCCTCATGGTAGTGACCCTCCACAGCACCCATAAGTGGGACTGGGTAAAACAAAGAGCTTTTTCTTTTCTTTTTTTTCATGCTTCCTATTTCTGACTTGTCTATCTCTGTATAATTAGTAAATGCCAATGTAGATCTCCAATGACCCCCTGCTAAATTCCTCTTTCTGCTCCACTTTCCTGCTGTGTCTTCCCCCTGATCCCTCTCTCCTCTACCTAGGATTTTCAAGTCAATCTTACAGTCTGTATAGTAATACAACATCCTTTATATTTGAAACCCTCGATTCACCACCTGAAGAGAAAAACTTTAACCAGCATCTTGAATAGTACATAAATGACACTGACTGAAAACCAAATGTCCACAGATAGCATTACACAGAGGGTCATTTACACTGCAGAAGTCCAAAATTCAACTTTACCCCATTTCACGGACAGCTCTCGTAACCCTGCTTTTAACGGCTGTGTTATCCATGTCTATAGCACGAGTTCAGCCCAGGCCAGACATCCTCTGAATGCAACTACTGACTGATTCCACACATGGAGGCTTGGGAGGTGGGGTTGTTCCATGACTCCAAATAGAAGGCCAATGTACCTCTCAAATGCCTCTGAAAAGGTCAGCTGGATGCATTATATGGATCTGTATAGAGGCACATAAACACACAACTAAACTACATTATATGCTACATTGTCATAAACAAGAGTAAGAGCCTACAGCCATGCTAGCAGCTCTGTGACACTGTACTAAGGCACATCCATGCTTTCAGCAAAATGCTATCATCGGTATACTAACATGCTCATAATGTCAGTGCTAACATGCAGATGCTTGGCAGGTATAATGTTTACTATGTTCAGCATCTTGCAAACATGCCATACAGTTGACGCAAAATTATATGAATTAATTATTATTCTACGGTCTGCCAACAATTCTGAAGTCAAGAATAATTTTGATTGTCTTTGATGTAATGGTGAGCAATACTATTAAAAGTTAATTGTTGAGTAGATGGATTGAAGCAAGCTACCCAGTGTGTACACTCAATAGAGTCACTTGTGAAATGTGAATGATCTTATCATGATGTCAATAAGCATAAAATCTTAATGGCCCTCATTAGCAATGCCTTTTCAAAGATGGTAATAATAACCATCTTCATATTTGGACTGAGACAGGCTTGATAATTATTTTCCAGCGCTAACCAACATACTGAAACAATCAATGAACTGTAATACATGACAGACCTTTCACATCCACAAAGATCAGAAACCCTTGTGGTAGCTAATCTTACCAGTGATTTGCTTAATTAGTTTGATCTACTGATTGTATTGTCTAAGAAAACATTTTACTTTTGACACACTAGTGAATTTCTGCTTCTGCCCCCAAGTGTAGTTTGAAATGACCTTTTAAATTGCTTCTAAACTTGGTACCTCACAACCAACCCACCAAGAACGTGACTGATTATATACATTTTTCATCCACAATCTCAAACCTTCATGTGATAAACACTGGTGAATGCATGATAAACACACCCTTAACAAGCAGTCAACACCAGATATGTCAGCTGGTACTGTATAAATAGAAACAACTGACTAATTAACCGTGAACTCATAGTTGGCTGACGGACTGTATCAAGTTACATCAAACAGAAAGAACAGACATGACTAAACATAGACAAGGCCAAAGTCTGGTGGAGCGAGGTGAGGTTAGTTATCATCTGGTTTACACTTCAGCACCTCAGGCATGTTGATGAAGGTTAAGACCAGCATGATGCTGATGGACAGGGTGGAGATGACAACTGGACTCAGTCAAAGATGAGCTGATGAGTCTGTCTTCTGTGGTTGTGAGTATTCCAGGTACTGAGCAGCTATTTTTAAATGCCCCTGGTTCCTGACATGTAATAGTGTCTGACCAATATAGTGAGTGCAAGTAAAGCAAGTAAAGGGGAGATTTTGTGTCTTATTGTTTAGATAATCCTCCTCTGACACATTGTTGCTATTAGTGTTATTATGTAAATAAGTAGGCTTCATGGCACCAATATATGGTTTCTTCTAATGGTAAAGACTACTATAGATATGGGTTTTTAAAAAAGATTTTTTTCGGCATAGACACCTTTATTCAACAATAGACAGACAGGAATCATGGGAGAGAGGGGGATGTGACATGCAGCAAAGGACCTCCGTCCGGGATTCGAAGGGTCGGCTGCATATGTGCTATGTGCGCTAACCACTTGACCACCTGCGCGCCCTGATATGTTTTAACCAGCTAAAACCATGCTACTGACTCAGGTCAGATAGTGGAGCCCAGAGTTCATAACAGACATGGTGAAGCAGCTTTAATTGTATGTTTTAATGTTTCCATGTTTTTACTATTATTGGGTTTTATTTTTATTTTTCAAATTGCATGTTTTTATGTTTTTTGTTTCTAATTCTTACTGTTAAATGTTTGTTTTATGTAAAGCACATTGAGTTGCCCCTGGGTATGAAATGCGCTATATAAATAAAGCTACCTTGCCTTGCCTAATGTTTCTGCGAGGCTGTGCTTTAAGGTAAATGCTAATCAGGATGTTAACATGATTATGTTAAGCAGGTAAATAGAGTTAGCACTAAACACAAATTACAGAATGTAGTACAAAATTAAACCTTGACCTGGTGTTGTTGACACTAGATGAAATGGGAATCATCCAAGTTATTACATTTCATCCTGAGGATGCCTGTACAATTTTGTGTGCCAGTGCATGTGGTTGATGTTGAGATAGTTCACTGAATAAGTAGAAATATTGATGCTAGAGATAGAGATAGGTGATCCCTAAAGTCATAGGATTCATCTTCTGGGCCATAGTAATCCATCCAGTAGATGTTAAAATATTTTAGTCTGGACTAACGTGGTGGACTGTACATGTGGCTGTCTAGTAAGTGGCAAAGTGCAAATACTAAGTAGCATTTGTGTTAGAAAAATGTGTAAGAATTTCATATTTTTGACAACTACAATTATAATTATGAATGACTTTTCTGTGTTTTAATGTCTCAAAAGAATTGGAAGAAAACAAAAAAACAGCAGCTTCAAAAACTATAAACATGAGTCATGTGATTAAAAGTCATCTTTTATAATTGCTGAAACACGAATTTGACTTTCCACAGGCATGGGTTGTTGCTGACTTGGGGATCACTTCCTGGTTTTGCGCCTATGTATGACAATGGCCATTTCTGATTTGTGTTAAAGAGCAACAAGATACTCGAGCTGTAGGCGTTGGAGCTGTCACGACAGAACAAATGCTGCCTTCCTTCAGGACAGGGTTAAACTGGAATCTTGCCTTTGATCAGTGGTTATATAGATACAGAGGGTCACTGCGGTCTTCCCTGTGTGACTCACTTTTGCTCCATGGTATTCTGCCCATACACTGTAAATATTTAACCACACGTCATTGGTGGCATCCTGTTTCACTATCCAAATGCTCCTCTTCTCTGAAATGACGGTGGCACTAATTTCAACATTAATGACTGAATGTTTTGTTAAGTGCAGGCAAAGTGGCAGGCTGGGAAAGGCTGTTTTCATTTGCATGTTATTATAATCGGTTTTCAGAAGAAATCCTGAATGGAGGTTTCCCTGATTGAGACTGTTACGGAACATGTTAAATTTAAAGCCTACAGTTAGAGATAACAGTGCGGTAGAGAGCATAAAGTACAATGAACTCTCTTTTATGGAATTGCTGCTGTTATCGAGAAGCACAAACAGAGAGATGGCAATGAGAAGGAAAAAGGGGGAGAGAAAGGGGCAGCCGAAGCCTGGAAAGTTAGAGGAGAAGGCGGAGGGGGTGGAAAAAAAGAGTGAAGAGGGAGAGTGGGGAAGTGGGGAGGGAAAGAAAGAGTGAGATAGCAGAGGGAAGGGGGCGGCAGAGCCGGAGGGAGACGGGAATGGATGACGTCGCCAGTGGGGACAGAAGGCTATTTTAAGAATGTGATAGAGAGAAGGCCGCTGCGCACTCTGGGCTGACGTCACAGATGAGATATATCAGTGATATCAGTGATTAGATTACTGCATGTCAACTGCAGAGCAAAGGCCTGCTGCATGTGGATACACTGCTGCTGCTGCTGCAAAAAACAACTGGAGAAAGTAAAGAAGTGAAAAATAGAAAGAAGAATCGAGACAGTGCTCACTTCTCCTGAGAAAATGAGTAGGGGGTAAAAGCAGAAGGAGAGATAGAAAAAAACTAATTAAGCAAGAGTGTGAGTGCACAGACCAAGGGTGGAGAAAAGAAGGACAACAGGAGAGATATAAAACAGAGGAGCACCAGCCAAGATCGAATTAGCCTGCAGCTTCGGCTACCCCTAAGCCTAGGATGGAGGAGGATTAGTGGGCAGGGATTCTGGAGTGTGTGTGGGTGTGTGTGGAAGTATTCAACCGTGTGGGAGGAGAGCAGGGCGATTTGGCAAGCTCTGAACTTGCTTGCACCAACAAAGGAAATGCCTGCATCTGGTATTCATCACTGTGTACTGTACACACACACACACACACACACACACACACACACACACACACACACACACACACACACACACACACACACACACACACACACACACACACAAATTCACTGCTGTTATCTCCTATCTGTTTTCTTTCAGTACAGAAGTGCTGGGAGTACTGGTGGATATCATGACATGTTGCTCTTAAACTGATTTGGTATCCCCTCTGCACATGCTGACCCTAAAGAGCAAAATTTTACAACTGATACTACTCAGTGAATGGGTAGAGCCATTGCAAAAGTAATATCTTTGTTTTACCAGAAGTAATACACAAGAAGTCCGTTCTGCAGTGCCAAAAACCACCTACCCAGCCACCCACACTTCTTGCCCTCTCTCACTTAGTTTTCTCCAATCCTTCTCTCTCTCACTTGTTAGGCTCTGTTCTATTTTATACACTCCACGCTGACACCTAACCTTTGTCGGACCACCAGTCCCTCTGGCACAATGCCGTAGGCTGTCAAACAGACAAATAAACAAAAGAGATAGATCCAACACCCTCCCAGCTTGGCTGAGTTTCACAGCTATAAAGGTTCTTATCGTGCCCGGCTTGTGTCCTGTGGGTGGATTTCATTAGCTTATTTAGCACATTCAGCCCAGTTCCAGGCTGAGTCCTATTGTGGGCCTTTTAGTGTGAGCAGACCGGCTCTGTAAAAGGCAGCAATTATCAAGTCCATTTTGTGGGGGTGTTGAATTTACACCATTTGGATTAGGCTGTGCAGTAAGTGGTTGACAGGCCTGAAACTGGGGTTTGGAGTACTGTGCAGCACTGCTAGTGTCCGATGAGTCGTGCAGCATCACAGCACAAGGGAGACTGTGAACAAGACAAATGGTTTCGCAGGACAAGCACAGAATCTGGACTGTAGTGTGAAGTATCCTGTTACAAACGTGATAGGCTGAGCCATAACAGTACATTGTATTCTCACAGGACCCATGTGGAGGCACAAATAACAATGATGTGCTGATGACACATTACTATGCTACTATAATCCAATGGACTTCATAATAAACATTACTTAGAGGGATAGTTTGATATTTTAGGAAATTACACTTATTCACTTCCTCGATGAAAATAAGACGAGAAGATCGATATTGCTCCTATGTTTGGATGCTAAATGAAAAGTAACACAAAGGACACAGTCAGCTTAGCTTAATTTAGCATAAATAGTCTAAACTGGGCAAAACAGCTAGCCCAGCTCTGTTTGGAAGGTAAAAACAAATCTGTATCTCTACCGGAAGACAACAAGACTCCACATGGTCACTCAACTTGGTATCCCTCTCAGTATCCCCCTCCCAAGCCAGGCTCAGCTAGACTACAGGAGTTTTAAAATCCTAACCGATTTCGAAATCAGGTTGGAAACTGTACAGATGTTCTTCTCTCTGGTCTCACACATGCACACACTAAAAGATTTGAAAATAAGGGCACATCACACACTGCAGGATATTATTAAGATTATTGTTCCTTGCATGATATCAAGGGGAAGCAGATGTAAACAAAAGGCTAAACGAGTATGGATGAATAAATGGTTGGGTTACGGCGTCAACACTGTCTGTTGTCTGTTGTTCAGCTAGAATTGAAGGTGAGATTTTAACTGTCAGTTTTAATAACAACAGTAGTATGCTAGTTAACGTTAGCCTCAAGGACTAAAACATTTACCATTGGCTATTGTGTTCCCGCTCAGAAAATATTGACGTAATCATCCACATTTTAAACCTAAATATGAAAATTATCGGGGTGGCCCCAATGAGTCTGGAGGTTTATGATTGGATCTGTAAACCCCTCACATTACCAGACAATCTGAGCCAAGTATGGGTAACGACTAAAATCCCAGACCAGATTACTCCTCTGATTGTCAGGAGGCCCAAAACTCCTGTAGTCTTCTCCTCCTGTAGCTTAAAATGACAATGTGTTGTTTTTACACTCTGGAACTTGTATCGTTTAAACAAACAAGATATAACATGTTAATTTGTGGGCTTTAATATTTTGTTACTTTTAGATAGAGCCAGGCTAGCTGTTTCTTCCTGCTTCCACTCTTTAACAGACAGATAACAGATATAACTCCACCTAACTCTCCACAACAAATGAAATTAGTGTATTTCCTAAACTTTTGAGTTCCTTTAACCAAAGAAACAGGTCAGTGAATAAAGTTCAGACATGCTTTACAGACAACACACCTATTACATAATGTGGAGACTATCACAGGTGATAAAATGAATGGAGTCGCCTTGATTACCAGACTGTACTATCAAAACAGTAACATGCCAAGAAACGAGGAATGACATTTTGATTACACAAAGAACGTCTCATAACTATAACTGGCAAAATGTTGTATAGAAAGAAAACAAAAGCCGTAATCATCCCTGAGCACACACACAGTCAGCCATATGATGAATGTGCTATCTGTGAAGACTGAGTACAGAGAGCTTGATTGTGAAATGTTTGGATTGTGTGTAGCGTGCCTTTGGGCGCTGTTCAATTTACAGAGGTTTTTTGCGTTTAGTCATCACTTCCTCAGCAGTAACTGAAAAAACATAAGCTTTACAATATGTACCCAAGTTGTGATTCATGGATCATGGTCATTTACTCCTACATGTGGAATGTGTAACATGTAATATCGACTTCATTAAAAGTTTCAATGAAAAAGTTTTAAGGAAAATAACTCGAGGGAATGTCGTGACTCACAATAATGGAAACGGGGATCTGGTTGAAATGTCCCTGGCTTGGATGTTCAGAAGTTACTGTAAACTGTGACTAAATTACAGTCTGAAGTGACACTTTCTTTTTTTGGCTCATGCCGTTGCACATTTTCTCTCTCTCTCTCAGACTGGGGCTCTGACACTCTCTTTGGCACATTGTCTGCTTTAGTGTGTGAAGCCGTAGAGCTTGAAATGTGTCATCAATCATCTGTGCTGTGAGCCGGCAGGGCGAGCTAGCAGCACTTCAAACAGGGCTCCTTCTGCAGGTGTGGGATCAGAGGCCCTGCCCACACTGAAGCCTTCCCACTCACACCCTCTGCTCCCCAATGCCTGTTTTTCACCCCTACGCTGTATCTGCCTCGGATTATGTTTGTAGCAAAACCCCTGAACACTAATCTTGATCTGTCTCAAAACATCCAGGATTAAAGAAATCTGTATTTACATACAGGTAACAGAGGTAACACCAGATTTAAGGTTACAAAATTATTTTGTTTTACATTTAGATATTGATCTGCACATGGGAAGATCCTGTCTGTAATGTGAAATTTTTTTAACATTTGTATGAATAACACATTGAATATGTGATGTGTCATTACATGAGTGATAACTTCATATTTGTAATGAGTATTACCGGAAGTTGTGTGATTGGTTGGTTGCTCATTTGAACTGAAAACAATGACTTCACTGTGACTGGCTTTGTCCTGTTTGCTGACTGAAAAATAATTTATGATGATGGCATTATGAAATAAATCTGCCATTTGGCAAATCAGCATTGTGAAATACAAGGACGCTAAAAAATGTGAACATGTTAAAATACAAACTGTTTAATTAATTAAAACAATACATAATAAATTGAAATAATGAGCTGCATCTTGAAAATGTATTGGATAATAGATTACTGTTTCATAGTTATATGTTTGGGTTCATAATATAAATGTCAATTACATATTATATTATTTCTTTTTGAGGTTTTCTTTTATTTTTCCACTGTTATGATGTTGGATATTTACATTAAACATTGTCGAAGTTTCCTAACTTCAGGGTAACGTATGTAGAAATGCTTCCTGCAAGTCAAAAGGCAGGAATCAACCTGCGCTGTACACTTCACTTGCAACGTTTTTTTGTTACTTTGATGACAAGCTGACATCGGTTCATTACACATGTCCATAAACGGGCATCTGTTCCATAGACTTGGTTGCTAAAGTTTTTCCATGTGTTGTTCACTCTCACATCACAGATCGGATTTCAAACATGTAGGGATGCAAACATGTAAGGATGCAGTGCCAATTTCTAGTAAAGGCAGAGAAAAAGTAGTGAAATCTTACTACTACAGTTTGTCACATGGTTTGTTGATGTAGCCTCCGGAGCTGGAAGATGACTGCTGAGGGGCAGCTTCCATGCCGGTCAGAGCAGAGTGGGCTCCTCGGGAGGCCTTAAAGAGACAGGGGTTAACACGGCCTGTTTCAGACAGAGGCTGAACTGAGGGGCTGAATAAGAGGTCAGTATGAGTTAAATAAATAAGGAGTTTTTTGTACTGTAAATCAAGATATTCCAAACCTGTAAATGAACACAAGTTTTTCTGCATATATCACGTATTTATTTTTATATTTTTATTTCTTACTGTATTTTGTTGTGTACTGACTCCCATGTCTTCCCCAGCTGAAACACTGTACACTCTCATCTATTGCCTCTTCTAACCTAGTGACCCCTTATGTTTCAGTACCATTAACATTTTCCTTTTTTAAAATCTGAATCTACCTCTATCTGAATGTTTCATCCCAATATGCCTCTACAGACCACTCTAATGGCTTTAAGTTCCTATAATTCAGAAACTTTACGCACTTAAAATAACAGGCACTTAAGCGGTTGTCAATACCATCTCAAGGACAACATGTAAATCAAATGAGAGACGTACAGTATAATGGTCTGAACCTTATATAGTCCAAACCAAGAATAAAGTAATCTGGGGTAAGAGCGTGTCAGTCAAAATCAATACCAACACTACAAGAACAGATAAAACATTTCAGAGACTTGCATTATTCTTTGAGATTACTCCAGTATTTCAATGAGATAAAAGCCACTTGAATCCAAGGTCCAACACAAACCATTCAAACAGCAACCAGCCAAAACGTAGATGAACTTATTTTTCTTTTTCTTCATGTTCATACTTGAAATATGTAGCATTTCTGGTCAAATAATCTCTTTGGTTATCAAGATAGACAGCCTGAAATGATGTTGTACCTTGCGTCAAACAGGTGGAATGTTGTACCTTACACACTTTCTGTTTGTCTGTTGTGTTTGTTTGTGCATCTGTGTGTTTGTATGAGTTCTATGAGTGTCAATTTATCTTAAAGTCACTATCACAACAAATTTTGTGGATCTGTCAGAGAACAAGAGAACACTCCTTGTATGATCAGTTTTACCAGTATCAATCCACGCCGTCTGTATCAGCGTGAAAGGTATGCAGGCATCTATATGTGTCAGATTCCTGCTGTAACGTTGTGAATGCGGTCTGGCAATGTTTGGCGAGGTGTGTCCGTCCCACTCAGCCACTCGGGGTGAATCAGGAGGAAATGGTGGCAGGAGAACAAGAGCAGCAGGCTGTGTACGTCGGACATGGTTCATTTTTCTCCTGAGGCAGAGGGCGGCCCACTGGTGACTTTGATGGATAGGAATGCTGTTCACCCACACACATGCACACACGCCCACACATGTCCCACACACTCATTCTCTCACACAACAGCTCACGCGTGGTTGTTCGCACATGCGTGTGCGTGTACATACACACACACTAGATGGGTACACACACAATCACACACAGGCTGCTCTGTCCCACCAGATCTGATATCCAATGTGAAATGTTTACGACCCGCCCACACTGCCTTCCTCCCTTGTCAATAAACTCTTCCCAGAAGTATGTGTGATGCATTATCATGTAGATGTCTACATATGGAGGGGTTGCTCTTGCATCCTCCATCACAGGTTTACCCATGTGCATCCAACTGCGCCATGCAGTGTGTAGTGAAAAACATTGGGCTTTTAGGCTGCATGATGATAAATTTATGCATTAACACAATTCTTTTACTTAATTACACTTTGATTTTTCACATTAACACAGATAGACTGAGTGGACACACTGTACCAGCTACTGTGGATTAAAACTAATGACACACTGAAAGGAGGTCTCTACCCGAAATACCAAAAGCGATAACCTTTACTTTACTAAAGAATGAGAAACTGCAAATTCACAAGACAATGTCATGATCATGATCACACATAGCGAGGGGTCTCACCTTTGTCACAAAACATATCAGACTGTCAGCTCAACTACAAGGGCTAATTTGGGAAAACCAGTCAGAGTGTTTTGGATGACCTGAGCTGTCTATGTTTTCTACTTATTTAAAAAAAAATGCATGTCTTCTTAAAGTTACTAGAAGGAATTTTTAACTGCTAATGAAAAGGTTTCATAATGATAAGACCTACATGAGCAAACAGGACCATGAGCAAGAAGTTTGGCTATTTCTATATAGTTATTCTAAATGCCTGCCATCGGGTTGGATTCCCCACTAAATCAGACGTAATGATTTACGGCACGCAGACCAGAAGAGCCTTTGTTTACATTACATGTAGTATTGTGGAATGAGGGATTACAAAGACATTACTCGGACACGGGGGGAGGACATTTCTCTTTGTTTGATGATGTTAACAGTAAAGTTAGACTTGATGTCGACTTCCTGACTCATTTTTTAGATTGAGATTGAGAGATTGAGAGAAAAGGGGAGAAAGAGCGTAGGCAAGTTGAGAGCATGAGTGCGAGAGAGACAGCAGAAGTGAGCTAGAGAGGGAATTTAAAAGGCGAGCGGCAGTGTAGCAAGAACAAAGGAGTGACTCTGAGATATAAAATGTTAAATGGATGCCTTTCTCTTGCATCCAAAACAACACTGGCCAAGATTTGATGCTCATGGTAAATGCAGTCTTCTTTCTGGGAAAACGCTAGTGCTTTTGTCCAAAAGGGCCGCTAACATAGACACAAAATACATCCTACTGTTCAACTCTATGTTTCGTTGTGAAAATCCCAATAAAAATAGTTGTGGGACTGCACAACCTGAGCTGTGTTGACAGCCACACCTGCTGACGAGCAAAGCCAAGCCATCTCATGGCTCAAAGAACTTGACTCTCAAGCAGGACGAGGTGACAAACATCAACGCACATTAGCTTCCTCTCTGCATTAAAATCTTGTACACACAGATCCCGTAATGTGCTCCTTCCAGCATTATAGGCGTCAAAACAAGCTACGGAGCAAGCAAATTCAAATATGAGGTGTTTGACTCAAACAAAGGGTTATGTTTCATGTAAAGGAAGTAGTTTAACCAACTCGTTTCACTTTGTTCCACTGAGTCAGCATCTCCCAGAGAGAAAGAAAGAGATGGAGACAGATAGAGAGAAAGACGGAGCTGTTGGGGCTTGGCAAAGACAGGCACCTTTGTCTGCCTGTGGAGTCTGTGGGAGATAACGCCAATGTTTCTTTTGAACACACTCTGCTTTCTCTTTCTCTCTCTCTCTCTCTCTCTCTCTCTCTCTCTCTCTCTCACTCTCTCTCTCTCACACACACACACACACACACACACACACACAGTCCTGAGGGTGATTCAGTTCTCAGACAGTGTGATAATATGCTGGTGGGGCACAGCGTCCCCTGCACAGTGGGGAGGAGTGTGTCTCTGTAATCAGACGGACATTCTGTGCAGGTCCTAAGGCTGGAGGGAAGGACAGTTCTTGCCTGATGCATGTTAGCGTTGTCTGAGGCAGAGTCTGTTCTTTTTTTTTCTTTGACACATTGCACAACATCTCTTTTGTCCTTGAGGTGAACCTTATTGTGATTATTATCACTTATCTGAGCTACATGGACTTAATCACTGTGCAGACATATAACAATAGGCAGCCCTAACAGACAGTATGTCTACGTTCAGTTATGAGAGGTAACTAAGCATATTTACTTAAGTTTTGTATTTAAACAGGAATTCAGAGCTACTTTAAACTTGTTCTGAACTAACCTCCAGAGGGAAATACTATCTTGTTAAGCCAATACATTTATTTGACACATAGACTTACTAAATTCTTCGTGGATTACATGATACATGTATTTAAACAAACAGAAATGTGAAGTGTTTTTATAGATTAAACAACTTGGAAGTACATGAAAGAGTTACAGTTAGTTCCACCTTGATCAGATACAATATTTAATTGCTGCTTACATATTAATTTGTAAGAAATAATAAAACAATAATATATGTAATAATTCTGCATAATGAGTTTTTTAAATAGAAAAAAATAAAATTTTATTTTCAATACTTTAAGTACACTTAACTGCCAATACTTTGACAATTTGAATGCATAACCTTTACTTTGTAATGTTCTGCATATGTCTGCTTGTCCCTAATAACTTCATGTCACTGTTTCCTGTTTTTGTTTTAATTAGCAATTAAAACACAAAAACAATGTATTGGGGTAATTTGTGAAAAGATTGAATCTCGGTCAAAACTTGACATTTGTATTAAAGAAAAGTATATATTTTCGTTTTACACACTGTATACATAAACTGTAACTTTCCAAAGCAGTGCTGTGTGAAAATGGGAGTTGCACAACTGGCTTTATCATAAAAGCAGTTATTTTACTCTGGCTATTTTTCGTTAATGCCCTTAGTATTTCCTAGCATTAGATTTGTTTACTGAAACGCAGAGGTAATGTTTTTGTTTATAGGTGCGCTCCGTCGTTTCCAGGGAGCGTGTTTACCTGCTCTGTTGCCCGGTGACATTTCTTTCTCTGTCGTCAAAGACTGGCAACACCCCTGATATCACCAAAGCATTCATTTCATTGACTTGTGTTAAGGTGGCAGACTGCAAGCTGCTGGTGTTTTTGTTTTTCTATTTGAGTATCTGCCTCCATTAAAAGCCTTTTCTCGGTGTCCGGTCAGCCACACCATTGACCCAGTTGGATATCTTTATCTGTTGCTGCTTTTGCGTAGGCACATTCTTTCCCACCGACGAGAACACGTCGGACTTAGAGGCGGTTACAGCGAAGCGAGGCCACCTTAAATGACATGCTGACATAACAAGAACGCCACTCTCCACCCATATTTGAGAAGAGTCAGTTCAGAGGTGTCTCACCTTCCCGATTACGTTTCTATTACCAAGAAGGACGCCGGTGTGTTGACAACACGCGGAGGCATCTTAAGACATTTCCTTATTGGCCAGGAGTCCCGAGGTCCGGTGCGTAAAACGTCGCGCGTAGGACACGCACGAGCCCGGTAGAGAGTTTGCCGACGAGAATCCTGTGGATATTCAAGTGTTTGGATTTATCTGAGAGCTTGTTTTTTTATTATTACTGTTTGGTTGTACTTTACATGCCAAAGCTGGGGGAACAGACTGAAACACGACAGACTTCTGCGCGAAGCTTTACAGTTTTCGCCACAATAATTGGTAAGTACACATTTTTATATCACCACCAAGTAGTAGCTGTGACGTTGAAATAGCATTTAAACGCCGTGCCTGCGAGTTTAAGATGCCTTTTTAAAAAGTTGCACATGGGGCTCTATTGTGTTGGTGGGCAACAATTGATTGGAGACAATTGGGTCGATAAAAGCATGTTGTCAAGTGATTGGATGAATCACCTTTCATGTAAATTCTGTGGACATGATTAACTTACTAAAGTCCGTATCGACATCAGGAGAATGTCAAGCTGTTACTGTAAATTATAATTAGCAGTTGACGGCAAGTCGTTGCTGATATTGTCTGTTGATAAAGACAATAACAAACTTATTAAATGGCATTGTAATAGTGACAACAAGCACATTTTATCACTGAGCCTAGAGCAAAGACGTTGCATCTGGAAAAAACTATTCCTTATAATCTGAATTGATACCATTGTTAGACAGAATCACTTGCAGGTTTTGATTATGACGTTCCCTTGTTGGCCACTGGGTGGCGACCAAGTATTTTCTTTTTTTAAATTAAGACACCTACTTGAGCTGGGAGAATCTGTAGAGGTAAAATGACTCTGCGAGGGCTATAATATGTTTGTGTTGTTTTAAATGTCTTAATCTTGTCCTTTCTCTGTGTAAGTTTCTCGTGTTTCTCGTCAGACAGGCGTTTATTGTCACCTCAGACTGAAATAACATTAACTTGTTGTGCAGCACAAGTCGTTATCGCCAAAAATCCATATAAAGTCATATTTAGTATTTCCCTCTGCATAGCTTCTCTGTATCTGTTACTGGCACACGTTTGCATATACTACGAATTATCCGGGATCCTTCTTCCTGAGGAGAATACCCCGTCCATTGCGTAATTTGCATACTACTCGCGAACACTTTAATGGTTTCTGCATGTTGCTGAGGTCAGGGGAAAGAGGATGGCGTCAGCACTATTAATGCCGTTATAGCCCATCTGATAACTCAGATTTACCAGCGTAGAGTTTTACCACTGGTCTTTATAAATCTTTATAATAGCTGCATCTGCACTGCTGAGCAAAACAGAAAAAGATGGTGAAACCTTATTCAAAATCGGATACCTTCTCAGTTTTCGTTTGATGTAGTCAGTAATATACAAGCGAAAGTCACAGTCACACTTCAAACAAGACATCACTTGTTTGAAGTGTGACTGAGTGCTGATCATGAATGTTATTTTGAGTCTGTTGCACAGATCCTCAGATACACAGTTTTTGTTAACAGAAATTTGACCCGGCACAGTCTCCTATCTGTGCTTGGGTTCAATTTAAGAAACAGATGGTTGGTTGGTTTCTTACTGACTTGCTACGTAAAATAGTCATTAACATTGATTAAGTTAGTGATAATGAAAAGTAAACAATTAGTCATTTAATGTGATCTCTCATCAAACCCTTCAGTGACTTCCAAAGGACCACGGGCCACAGTTTAAGTACCGCTGCAGCAGGCTAATGTGTTATGGGCACATATTTTGTTCTATGCTGTAATTTATTATGAATGGCCTTAACTCGCTTTCCCTCCACGTGGGTGTGGATCTTGCCTTTCTATTGGCTGATTTCGGCAGCGTCCCGAAGGAGCTCTTCTATGATTGGTCGAGTTGCTCCGTGGTTGTGGGCGTATTTTATCGATGGTGGAAGTGGGATACTTTGTGACAATGTTCATTGTCGATATTTCAGTGGAGCTGCCGTGGGTATGAGTGCGCAGCGGAGAGCCTCTCACTGTAGCCGTGTGAGGCTTTGCAGTTTACGGACCGTGTGTTATCGCCTCTGAAGCTTGCAAAAGCTTACTAAACAGCAAGAGGAATTTATTTTGTTTTTTTGTTTTTTTAAATTACACCTCGCCGTTTTTTTGTTTTAAAGGTACCCGTCTGCGTAAATGAGCGCCCATGGCATTTGTGCTGACAACATACTTGCGCGTCTGCCGGGCATTTAACTATCGATGTAGCATTTAGGAAGACTTTTTCTTGCTTGGGAAAGGCAACAAAGACAAAGATCAAACAAAGAGAAAACCGAGCCTAATGTAGTTGACTTTCCTCGGGGAATATTCTCATGATATTGACCGGAGAGAAGACGGATTGGGCTTTATTCTGACTCTAGGAGAGCGAGAGAAAGGAGGCACCAAGAGCTATAGAGAGAGAGAGAAAGAGAGAAAGATCTTTGAATGCTGCTTTTGATTTGCAAGCAGAACAAGGGACAGTAGCCGAAGCGACGGATCTGCTTCAACCATCCTCCTCTTCACCCTCTTCACCCCCGGCTCCGCTCGTCTTGTCTCTCCCTCCTCTGACCACAGGTTATCGGATGGACCAGCATCCCAGCGCCCGGAGCTGCACCAGTCGCGGGGCTTCGTCCTGCGAGGCCGTCCCGACTGAGCCCTCCATGAACCTGTACATCCACTCCACCACCGGCACACGCTTCGAGCTCTCCCTGCCCCTGGAGGAGACCGTAGAAGGACTGAAGAGGAGGCTGTCGCAAAGACTTAAAGTACCAAAAGAGAGACTCGCACTGCTACACAAAGAAACGTGAGTACACCTGAAAGTACATCTTGTTGAAATGTGTTTACTGGAAGTGTTGTAGCTTTTCTAAACAGACAAATAATAACACAAACATTCATTTCCTCTTTTGTTAAAAAAAAAAAAAAAAAGACAACCTGTGTTTAAATCTCTGTACTACACACTGACATCATAAGCCGTAATGTCTAGGCTACTCCGCAGTTTGAAAATGTGGATAAGCAGAGTTGAGGTGCATTCACCTTCTTACGTTTTAATCTATATGTTTGGATTTATGCGTGCTTGAGCTCCTTGGAGCTTCAGAGACAGCCTTGGCTGCTTTCCTCATCAATACATTCAAGAATCCACCGACCATCAGGGCGCACGGTATTGGAATTACGCATAGGGGACGCACCGGTCACAGTATTGACGAGGCGATCTGCAGCCTTGCATTGATTCATCCCTCCTTCATTATAAATACCGAAGCCTGACTGAATTGCTAATGCTGTGCGAATCAAACACGTTAATCATTGATGAGTAAAGTCACACGGACTTGGTAGCCTGTAATTTATTTACTCTGCTACAGCACAGGCATGTATATGGTTCATCTTTGACCTGTTACTGTATAATGTAAAAGTAGTTGTATCCTATAGTTAGATGAGTAATGTAAGTGTGGTGATTTCCTGTAGTTACATATTAATAGCTGGTATGGCTTTGGAAACAGAATATGGTTTCAGTGGATTTCTTGGTGTGAGGTATCAGCTGGCCAGTTTCTTTCAGCACCCAGAACATACCTCTGTAATAGCACAGTAGGGCAACACTGCATGGATGATGAGAGTAGTTAACACCTTTTATTATTTAAAACTAGCCGAAACCATGAACCTACAGTATTGAGAGTTACCAAATGAGTAAAACCCAGGTTGAATGAGCTAACAATAGTGCAGGTGGTGTTATGCAAAAAAAAAGACAGGCGGTCTTTAATACATGCAAACAGTCAGCATTGTTTTTCAGTGCCCATCCCCTCCCACCCATTGTAATCACCCAATAAATCACATCATCCTTTAAAACCTGAACCCCCCTTTTTAATCCCCTCCTGCTCCTCAAACTGTAGACCTATTACATATTACACAGCAAGTCAGTGCTGAGGGCCTTTGTTCAGCTGCATGGGGTGAGATTTGGGTCATGCCTGTACAGCAGGTTGTCCTAAACATCCTTCACGTGCCTGTAGCAGGCAAAGGTTCAAACATTTGGATGTGAGTAGTTATAATGCATTCTGATCTGCAAGGAAAAATACTTTCTCCACAATTGCAAAGACAGTTGTCATAATGTTGGCTAATTTTTATACTGTTTAAATTGCCTTTAATTAATGGAAAATGGGTTTCAGTATAGTGTTTCTGCTCCTCAGTTGTACAACTCAAAATGCCAAAAGAAAATACTACCTCCACATACTCAAGTGGCAGTGGTGCCAAATATCTACTGCGAGCAGTTGTCAAGCTCCACTATACTTGAAATTGAAATATGACAGCCCAATCAATACTTCTCTTTCATGGAGCTTTTCACCCACGGCTCTTTTCCAAACTAGTTTTGAAGTCTGTCTGCCCCCCTTGCTGAAGGGCGTTTGTGTGTCTGAAGAGCGATATTGTCAGCACAGTCTCATTATCTTGTTCTCTCTAACCCTGCAGGCGATTAAGTTCAGGCAAACTCCAGGATCTTGGCATATCTGATGGGAGCAAGTTAACACTTGTACCAACAGTTGAAGCAGGATTAATGGTAAGACTCACCTGACTGAGATTTACTTCATGTAATTATTGGCAGTAATATTTTAGCCTATTATAACACTGATTTTAAAAAATATTGTTTTTCTTTCTGTGCAGTCTCAAGCATCAAGACCCGAGCAGTCCGTCATGCAAGCCTTGGAGAGCTTAACAGAAACTCAGGTAAGAGTTTGTTTCTCTATTGACACTTAAATAAAATAAATGTAGCAAAGTCAGTATTCTAATAAGCTGAGCGTTGGACCTTTTGTGTGTGTTTGCATGGGGAATATGGGAGGTTGTAGCTTTGGATAAGTACAGAGCAGCACACATGTATGCAGAGACACAGAAAGAGATGAGATGAGATGAGCAGGCTGCACAAGCCTCTTTGCTTGTCTAATCTCAGCCTCTTAAACAAGCCAAGCCAAGCTAGACATCCAGTGTGAGCTGGTAGGATATAATAAGCAGCAACACCCTCCTGTATCCTAGTAACATCTGTGATAGCGTGTATATGTGTGTATGTGCGTGCACAAAACTGCAGGAAGCCAGGGTGAATGCCCCACCAGAAAGGCTTATTTGTGAGCTGCTGAGAGGACCAGCGCATGACACTCACTGCCACCTCTTTGTTTATACCTTTATCTGTAATCTCTCTCTCCACTCCTTCAGTATTTCATGCTCTAACGGTCACACACACACACACACACACACACACACACACACACACACACACACACACACACACACACACACACACACACACACACACAAGTTTCCAGGAAGTGTGCCGTCGCTGCATGGAGATTGAGTGTTGTCTCACTCACTCATAAGCAGAGTGCTGGATCATCAGATGACAGCCTTCTCACTCAGTATTAGCATAGGGTTCCTGGAAGCAAAGCATGTATGCATAGCCAGAGTGGGGCATACATGCTGTACTTACAGTGAAATGGTTTTGTAAGGCCGCTGAAATACAGTATACATTTGAGTCAGTGTGGCATGACTCACCAAAATGATCAATGCATCAACAGTAAAGCGAAAAAGGCAAAGAGTTCTCCGCGCTGGCCACAGAGAGAGCGCGAGCGAGAAGACAGGCGATAAGGCTGAATGCACACAGACAACAGTGTGACGTATGAAACACTCTGCAGCTGACTGACTCAGATCAACTTCCTTTTGTTGCGTTGTGTAACACTGACATGTACGTAACTGCATCAGTGATGCGCTGCTGACTGATGTCAAAACAGTACAAGATGGTGAAATTGCATGCTAATTTAGTGTGTCAGCAAGACATTGGTTACATTCTAGTGAATTTTGTCATGAGAACGATAGTGTACATTTAGTTGTAATTTTATCAGAGGATGTGGGCTGTGCGGAGATAGTGGAGTGCGTTTGGGTATGGCTTCATTCCCTGCTGATGATTTTATGGTGGAAATCCTGGCCTTGTCGAGTGTGTGAACTCAGCATGCGTCTCGTAGCACTGACAGCAGATGACTGCATGTGTGTAGGTGTACATGACTGGCTATGCGCGCGTGCATGTCTGTTACTGGATGGGAGTGTGTATTTCACGGTAATAGTGGGCTGGAAGCAAGCCTTGCCCATCATGTGGTATGCCTTTGCTGGGCAGCCATGAGTGACTGTCATCTTCACCAGAGCCAGATGATAATTCAACCGTTGACCCAGAAGAGTGTATTTCTTACTCTCCAGCCACCCCTTTTACTCTTAGATTCATTATGAGTCATGTGCTTGCGTTTTTCTAAGGAATTTCTAACTATATTACTTGTTGTTGCATTCATATTTATTGCAATATTAATCATAATCCTACAGTTGGGATAAAAAGAATAAAGGGCAAAGAAAGAATAATAGCAGGGTAAAAGGTTGAAATTAGAGGATAAAGCTGCTTTAGTGTGTTTTTATCCACAGAAATTGATTCCACTTTATAATTCATGAAGCGAAATGGGATGATATAGATTGTGGAGAGATTACGGATCTGAGTAAGATTAGAAAATAGGAACACAAAAGCTTTCCCTCATTCCCCCCCCCCCCCCCCCCCCAAATTCAGGGGCTATCAAAAATCAATCAATGCACTTAGCTCTTAAAAGTGTCTGACACGATAACTGATATGCCCATACACCCAAAAATAGCCTGAGGGAAATGTGGGTGGTTGTTAGCTAAGGTATTCTGAGAAGTGGCGGGTATTAACCCCGGACCTCTTATAACCCCCCAAGCCTGCACCCACCTGTATTTTGGTCATATGAGGTCTAATTACCAGATCGGGTGTTTTGCTAGGAAGTGCCTGAATTCATGGAAGACTGGGCTGAGTGCATCACCTTATGTCTGCTTCTTTATCAAGATCCTGGGGGAGTCCACAAGTTTCAACTAGCTAGCCAACCAACCAGGCAGAACATGACAGCTTTCAGCGGCTGTTGCAGACTTTTATGGAGCAAGTTAGATAGAAAATGTTTTATGGAAATGGAACCCCGGCAATTATCGAAATAGCATTTTTTTTCTCTCCCTCCTTTCCTCCGTCTCCCCCTCTTGTTTCTGCTTAACAGCTCTCCCAGGGCCCTATAATTTAAATGTGCTGTGGTTTGCAAGTCCGGCTAGCTGCTTCAGTGTGACCGTGATGGCTGGCTTCTTTAGCAAGGACAATCCTGGCTGCCTTAATTCCTCCTCTGGCATCTCACTAGACTGCATGACATCTAAGCTGTATTAAGCCACTGCCTCCTGACAGCCCATCAAAATACAGTTGCCTGCACTACTCTCTTCCCATTCTGTCCGCTAAATAGAGGTTGCGTGTACAGCTCGCATATGCACTCATGCACGGGCAAACACACACACACACACACACCAGAATTGAAAGGATATATTTAAGAGGATTTCTGGTGCTGCTCAGAGAATGAGAAAAATGTCTGATCTTAGTAAAATGAATGTATACTTACTATACTTGAAAGAGAAATGAAAGCAATATTCATTATTTCTAGGAATATGTACGCAGTGACATCAGCTCTCCATCTATTGATCTTGGTATTTGACAGAAAGTGAAGGATTATGTGTCCCTCTCAGCACACAGGGACTATTTGCTCATTGATGCACATTGATGTTAGAATAAAAGCCAACCAGGCAGGCAGGCATCACCCTTACCATCCCCCCATTGCCCTTCCCCCCATGCAGCCACCTCTTTGTTCCTGTCTTAAAGCATGAGCACCAAACCTGCCCAGCTAACAAACCCTCTAACACACAACAATGACTGAGGGTCACTCTTTAAGTTTGGATCTACCCCCACGATCTCTTTTCATCCCGCTTACATCCATAGGCATCAGCTATCAGCCAATTGATTGCAGCTACAGTGGTGCATACTGGTTTCAAAATCAATGCGCGGCCCAGCTGGAGCGAGACTCAGTGGGCTACAGATTGACAAATTTCGCCTTGAACACTAACACAGATTGCTTTGGGAGGAGGCTGTGTTTTGCCATTCCAAATTTCCCCACGGAATACGCTGTTACATATCTGCTTTACTTTTTCCTGTTCCTGTCGACAAGCACCTCCTGTCCTCGTGCAGTTCTCTCCTTTTCTTCCTCCTCCTCCTCCTCCTACTACTGGCACAGTTTTGTCATTGTGTCTAGAAGTGGACAGATGCAAACTAGTAGGATCCGACAATCTGTGGGGAGTGACCCCTGGGTCACCCTCACCTCATTTTCCTCCGTTCTGCCTCCCTCAGGGGGTGCCACGGTGGGCCAGGCAGGTGGAAAAGAAAAGAAAGAGGGAGTTTTGCACAAGTCATTCTGTAAGATGTCAAGTAGTAGCGTCTTATGGAAGGAAGACAAAAGAGGAGAAGATGGTATTTTTTTCTGAGAATCTCCCAAAAAAGAAAATGAGCTAACAACTAGTAAAGGCAGATTTTGGAGCACAGTGTGTGTGTTTAGAGACAATAAAGTTTGTACCTCTGCATGTGTGTGTCTCCGTAGATGGCTGTGTGTAAAACAGCTCAATGCAGATGGTCAATATGTTTCTTTTTCCAGTCATGCACCCTGTACCCACTTTATCTAGATGCTAGTTAATCAGCAGGATTGACACTACTGGAAATCATTATAATTGTACTGAGGATTTGGGAGTGCAAGGAATTGAAAATTGACTTAAGTCAATATTGAATGTTGGTCAATATAAGAGGATCCTACCCTTTTTATAGCATGCAGCTCCCTCTGTCCTTCCCACTGCTATTGAAATGATGTCTTTTTATATGCATGCAGCTTAAGAGACAGAGTCTTTGCTCTTTAGAATGGTAATTTGCTTTTTTTTTGTTACCTAAATGAAAGCTACAGAAATTAATTTGTTGCTGAATGTGTAAATCAAATTGTGTATGGAATAAAAGACAATGCTGATCTAAAGGCCTATTCAGTCCCTGCTCATATAAATCCTGGCCTTGAAAATTGCATTAATAAGCTGATCACGCAGTATTTTTTGCACCTGTGTAATCCCCTTTGTGATGCTTAAACGCACAGTGGGAGGGAAGGGGGGATGCCGGGATGGATGGAGGGAATCAAGGTGTGTTGTGGGGCAATCAAGGGAGAGATGGATTTTGCAGGGGATTTCATTGTCCTATTGTGCATGCGTCTCCATACACATGTGTGTGTGTGTATGTGCCAACATCCATTTTTAATGTCTGTGTCTTTGTGTGTGCCCTCATTCAGCTACCAGGAGAGTCTTATTTCTCTATATTTGAGTCGTGACCGTCATTGTTTTCCATTCCCTGGCGACACCGAGCTTTTGTGATTCAAGTAGCAAGCATCGTGACTACTGGGGCTACTGTGTGGGAGGATAGAGGCCAGGAATATCATGTCTGATAGCCACCACCAAGTCTAATGAAGTCAATTAGGCATGGGATACTGTTGGAACAGAGGGGCAGGGGTAAAAAAATTCAGGGTAATTCACAACATATAGAAACATGCTTAAGAAAGATGAGAGTTCTTTTTGAAGGAAGACAGGAAACAGGTCACAGCTGGTCATCATTTTATTCCTTCTACCATTTATCTGTACCCACTTACTTTACCTAAAACAGATGACATCTATTCCCTCCGCCCTCTTTTCTTGCTACAGATGATGAAGTATCTACAAATCAGACTAGCTGGTTGCGGATGCTCCTCTCCCGTTTCCCAGCCAACACGGGACAGAGTGAAGATTTCGTTGCTGTTGCTTAACTTGAATTGAATCTAATGCAACAGGGGGTGGAGGTTGAGAAGCTTCTGTGTGCATGTGAGTCGGCTCTATGTAGCTGGCCTGTTGTTGGCACAGTTGGAGTGCGATGACTGGCTTTAGCAGGAACCCGATCATCCTGAACTTTGCCATTCTGATCTCTCTTTTCACTCAGCCGATCAAATTCAGTGATGGCCAGCTGGTCCTCTCTTGTGAATTTTAGCCCCCTCTGTTTCTTATCAGGCAGCATTACAGACGCCTATCTTTCTAATGGGGCCTTTGAAGAGCCCCCTGGCTGCTTTTAGGATTTGGGGCATGATGCAAGTCATTGATTTTTTTCCTTCTCTCTTTTGAGAGCCTGTTATTGCATCTTTAGCTGGTGTGTGTCTGCACAGAGACTATCAATAGTGTCCTGGTGCGATCAAAACATCAAGGTCGATAGGGGGGTTAATAAGCAGGCTTTTGAACGCTACCTTTCACCTAGCAGTCGACAGGTGAGCAGCTGCATTGGAACCAGAATATGGCTCGAGGAGACTGCTTCCTCCTCTCAAGGCTTCCCTCTCTCCACCCTCCTGTCCCGCCCTCCAATCCTCTATCCTCTTTTATCCGGCACAAAGCTGCTCAGTTGTTCATGAATGTCAGCTCAGTGCTGCCAGCACGCTCTATCTTTCCCTCCCTCTCCCTCTCACCCTCCCTCAGTCTCTCAGCCTCTCTCGTCCTCCCTCACTCCTTATCTCCCTCCCTTAGTTGGCTTAGTGTGCAAAGGAAGAACGACTGCAAATGAGTTCCTTGAACCACAGGGACCCCAATAAATAAAACTGTCAGCCAGAGATGTCGAAAGAAAAAAAAGAGGGAAGGAGCCAGAGGCACACTCTCACTGAATATTTCATCACCCACCACCACCACCACCACCACCATTCTGACACCCTACCCCCATCGCCCGCATCCCCCATCCCCCCTCACCATCCTTGCTCCCTTCCTCTTTCCTGCCATCCCCCCCCTTTTTTCCCTCCATCTTTCCTCTACCCCTCCTCCTCCTCCTGTTCCTCCCCTGGCTACCCCTTATCATATTCTCCCCCATCACTGCATAGCAACCAAAGCCGGCTGCTAAACAAAATACCACATCCTGGACCTCGAAAACTAAAACAAAATGGTCGATGCCATCGGCTCTGGGGTCAGCTTTTTTTTAAAGAGGGGCGGCAATTAAGCGGAGCGGCTCTTCATCGACACCTGTGTGTTTGCCGAATGGACTGGTGCAGTCTCTGTGGAGGATAATCACCTACGTATGTCGTTTTTCAGTAAACACACACCTTGTTCTTCAGGCATGACCTCCTCCTCTCTTTGCATACCGCTGCTGCTGCATCAGAAAGAGAACAATGAGGGACTGGTTTCTCTCTGTCTGCCTTAACACAACAAAAGTGGGGCCCTCCACTCTCCTTGTCTTGCGTCTCTCATAACAAACCACTACAGACAGCCATAAGTTGCTTTTGTAAAGGCTTGGAATTTGTAGAGTGCGCTGCGAGGAGCAAGGTGGAAAAAGAAACGGAGGAAGGAGAGGAGGGTTGCAGACTTAAAGACATGCCTAGAAGCTCTCTTTTGTTTGCCTGTGATGTTCCAGAAAGCTCTATCTGGTGTTTGTCCTGACGTCAATGGTAGCCAGCCACATTGGCTGTCTTGGCTGTGCTCCTGAGAGCAGACAGGCATGTTTGGACTGGAGCTGAGCTGCTAGCTGAGACCTTTGGGAATCATTTGCAAGCCATCTCTCCAGCACTAGAGAGCCCCTTCCCCCCCCTACCCCCACCCTGCACACACACACATATCCACGCACTCTCAACACAACTCCCTCCCCTTGTTTCTCTCTCACAGTCTCTGCCCGTCTGGAGGAGGCTTGTTGTTACACGATCACTCTCGCCAATCTAGCCTCTGGCAGGCAGGCTGCGCTGTATCATCCTCCGCCTCCTCCCTTCCCTCAGGAAACGGCCCCTATTTCAGGTGTTCCACTCCACGGCTCCCGGCTACACAAGCTGTTCGCTTGACAGTGAAATGACAGTGACACGGGTACTTTTCCCACCACATTCTAGTAAAATCCAGGACCCTGATATATACCCTGTTTTTCAGGGTGTTCATAGGCGTCTGGGAAATAGCGCGTCAGTCAGAAAACGCCGCAGCTCTTCATTTGGAGGAGTGGAATTCCACACCTGAAGGTTTACTCTGGCTCCTTTTTGTTTATCGTCTGAGAGTAAAGAAAGTTGCCCGCAAAGATATGAAAGCGGCTGATCAAATTATAGTAGTTGAGATGTCCCCTGTCATTTTCACTGTCTATGTTTATGTGGGTTTGTGGCCTTTTAATTTCTTGCCTAAAGAATAGGTTGTGGTGGGTGGTGTGTGTATGTGCAGAGACCCCATATGAGTCAGGCACATGGTTACAGAGGAGGAGATCTATGCAGGCATTTTTTAACTCTCATGTATGTGAGACTGAGCGGGGCTTGTGCAAGCAACTTTTAAATTGACTTTATGAGTCAACGACTGAGACTCTGAGATCGGGAGTGACAAAAATCGACTGGAGGAGGGGGAAAAAAGAAGGAAAAAAAGAAGAAAAGAAGTTTGAGGGAGAGAGCTTGCTTCTCTTGCAGGCTAATTTGAAGCCTGCCATGTAGTGTTGGGAGCTCAGTAGGAGTACATGAATTTCATCTTGGTGGTTTTGAATAATCCACATTAGTCATTATAAGAGTAATCAAGCCTCCTCTCTGTTTCTCCTGCTGTCACTCACTGTCGACCCCTTTCTCTCACTTTCTCTCACATTTACTTGCATGCACACACACGCACACACACACACACACACACACACACACACTCTCACTCTCTCTCACACACACACAGAAATAGAGTTATGAAGCAAAGGCCTTGTTCTGACTTTAAATAGCATCTCAGATGATCCTGAGGTCTCAAAATGCACAGGAGAAATGAAACTCTCATTGGGAAGTACTGATCAGCCGCTGCAATCTTCCTCTCCAGCTGTATGGCTGAGTAGAAAAGGTTATGTTCTCTTTTTCTCTTTTTGTAATTTCTTCACAGATAAAAATCAAATGTGAGCAGGGAAGCAAAATATGATCGTAAGTGGTTACTCAAGACACATTCTGATGCAAGGTGTGAACTACAATTTGTCTTGGCACAATCTGGATTTACTTATACAGGATAGGAGGTCTGAACACAACCATAGACAAACAGAGACTCATTTCTCAAGGGGTGTTTCCCCCCCATCTTCCTCCCTCTAACTAAACACTGGGTTGATGGTCTCCCTCAGGGCCTATGACTTTGTATAGTGTCCGTTTGCGTGTGTGTGTGTTTGTGTGTGTGTGTGTGTGTGCTTGTGTGTGATGTGGGTTGGCAAACTGCCGACTCATTCTCTTGACAGCTGTCACTCACAGACACAGTGAGCACCTCCTCCCCCTCTTTTTTTCTATTTTCTCACTCGCTCCTCCCCACACCCACTTTTAAGGTTCTGCCTCCCCTTGAGGTCTCTCTCACACACACACACACACACACACACACACACACACACACACACACACACACACACACACACACACACACACACACACACACACACACACATTCACACACACACTCACAAATCTTATCTATCAGCTCACAGGCGACCTTTTGTAAGTGGAGTTTCCTAGAGCCACCTCATGTAGCACCTTAGCCTATTCTCCACCCAATTTCACACCCAGCCTTGGGCCTGCTGAGTTTATTGTCTCACCACAACGGGGTAATCATGGCGGGTGTGGACTGTATCAACAAGCCATTAGTGGCTGAGTTTACACTGTGGAAAGGCTCAGTTTCTCTTTTTCCTGCAGCCCCCCTCCCCCACTTCTTATGCCGATTTTTTTCTGCTTTAGCTGATGATTATTTACATTTATGAAATGCAGCCATCAGATCATCCCAACCCCCTCGTCCTGTCACCTGCCTCTCCTCTTCCTCCATTCTCTTTTCCACACCATGTCAATACCAATGTGCAAAGGTCACCCTTGCAACAGAGAGGCAACGGTCGATAGAGAAATAAATAAGCAGAAAAAAAGGGAAAGAAGTGATGGAGGGCAGAGCCTGGTGATTCACAGGGTTAACTACAGTCCAACATCTCACAAACACACTCCAAAGGCTGTAGGGTGTGGGGGGAGTGAGGCCTCTGCTCTCTTTTTCTGTCTTTGTATGCATGTCTCTATCACTTTCCATTTCCTGTCCTCTATGTGCTTTCTCTTCTCCTTATGTAGCTTTTCGGTGCTCCTTCCCCCCCCCCCCCTTTCCCTCTCTCCCTTTCTCTCTCTGGGGAATGAAAGCACACAGGCAGTAGGGGTTGCTGAAACCTTTTTGGACAGAGGCGTCACTTTGTATTTGCCAGTGCTGGTTGTTTCTGTTTGCTTCTATTTGTGGAGAACCTGAGACGTCATTACTGCTGAGTCTTCAAGACCCAAGGAACCTTTCTGACCCTTGAATGACTCGCACTAAAAATTACACACACACGCGCACTTACGGACATGCACGAACACTAGCGGCCAGTGGCAACACACAGCAACAGAGCCACAGGCATGCAAGAGGGGAGGACAAGAGAACTTTTGTTATTTAGTGTGAATCCTCCGGCCAAGTCGTGACAACTCTGCTATCCTGTGTGCATTTGTGTGTGTCCATCCGGGCTACGGGTGGGTCAGTGAAGGCCTCCACACTTAGCTCCTGTTGCCGTTGCCAGAGCTCCAAACATGGGCAGCTCTTCCAGATCCGCCATGGACAATCGGCCATTCTGTGTGTGAGAGACGGGTGGGGTGTATTTCCTGGACGTGGGACTGATTTTTCAGGCCCCGGGCCAGACAGAAGGGTGGCCTTTGTCTCTGTGCTGAATGACACTGCTGACTAAGAACGGGCCGAAGGGCAGTGGGAAGCAGGCTAGAGTGGGCTCTATTTGTGTGTGTTTTCCAATAGGTCTCCTCATCTAGCAGATGTAAATAGGCCAGTGTTACAGGATAGTGATTGATTGCATGATGGGCTAATGTGGTGTGTCTGTGTCTCTATTATGAGAGGAGGAGCTCAAAGCACTTTTGTGTGTGTGTGTGTGTGTGTGTGTGTATGTGTGTATGTGTGTATGTGTGTGTGTGTGTGTGTGTGTGTGTGTGTGTGTGTGTGTGTGTGTGTGTGTGTGTGTGTGTGTGTGTGTGTGTGTGTGTGTGTGTGTGTCTTTCTCTTTTTGGCTAAATAATTTTGATACATACATTTGGAAAAGTTGACAGTTTTGGTAAAGAATCATATAGATTGAATTACTCAACCATTTTCTCTGTTTTCTCCCTGCAGGTCAGTGACTTTCTGTCCGGCCGCTCCCCCCTCACCCTTGCTCTGCGTGTAGGTGACCACATGATGTTCGTCCAGCTCCAGTTGGCGGCACAGCAGTCTGGCACTCCCCAGCTCCAGCACAGACACGTCATCACCCGGGGCAACGCAGAGACCACAATGGGACAGCCGACGGGACAGCCGACAGGGCAGCCCCGCGTTCCCCACCCTCACCCGCACTCCCACCATCACCCTCATCATCCACACAGTCACCCCAACCCCCACTTGTCCCAGCCTCACCCGGTCCCCTCTTCACCAGGATCCCCTTCCTTCCCCCTGCCCTCTACGCACCACCAGCCACTCCCTCCCATGTACCACCAGTCGCCCTCCTCTACTCACTGTAGCCCTCCCACTCCTCCTCCTCAGCCCCACTCCCCTCGCCCATCCCACATCCCCGGAGGTCTGTACCGGCCCCCTCCGCATCACCATCATCACCACCACCACTACCACCAACCTTCCTCAGGCCAACCCAGCCACGACATTGGCCAGGCCAGCCCTGTAGCCCCGGTCCTCTGCCCTGAGGTAAGCCTCGAAAATATTATTAATCCATATTTTAAAAAATGTTTTTCCTCAGCTCTAGCTTAGCAAGGAGCCAAGCATGTCAAACTATCTGAAGTATAATGTAATGCGCTATGGATAAAGATGGTAAAAGTGGTAAAATATATTTTATTTTTGCATAACTAGCTGATGTCATTAGCTCTCATGAATGAACAACAGGGAGGGATGGGTTATGACTGCTTGACCCAAGTGCCATGCACACAGCTAAATCATCCTCCATTAAACTGATTAGATTAGTGGGATAACCCAGCAGCATGAAGGCGAACCCGTGGTTTACTCAGGGCTGGAGATGGTTTGCATGTGATGTGTGTGTGCGTGTGTTCATCCAAACCACCATACACTTAGTCATCAATGGAGTGCAGTCTGCCTCCCAAATCCAGTGCATACACACACACACACACACACACACACACACACACACACACACACACACACACACACACACACACACACAGGAAGGCGATACATAGAGCGTGAGAGGAAAGAAGGGTGCGAGAGAGGCAAATTAAATGAATCTGTGTTGGTTTTTCATCTGAAGGCTGATCATTAACCTCGCTGTTGTCAGTCATTTATCATTAACCTTCACAGCCATTTATTTAACTTCGAGCAACTTAAAGAACAGCTGCACAGACATGCACAAACATGCTTACTCGTCTCCGCCAACCAAATTTGCTGTTTATACTTTCTCTACCTCCCCAAGCTCCAGCCTATGGAAAGCCAATAAGAACCAGATGTCAGTGGACTATGTGGGAGAGATGGTTCACAACAAGAAAAACAGAAAGACAGGCCAGTTTAGGATTGAGAAAAAGGAAATGGCTATTCCTCATCAGGCTTTCACATGTGTAACACACACACATACCAACCCAGTACACCCTGACCCACACATAAACACGAGAGACTAGGGTTTCAATTTCACTTTCAGATGTCAATTGAGTGATCCAAGTCAAGCTAAGTTGAAGCAGCATGGTTGCCAGGCTTGGTTTGGTGTCAGTTTGAGGTAACCAGATATCCTGTTCCATAGGGCGATAGGATGACATGAAGCTCAGGTTTCCTGTCTTATAATCATCACCCTTTTCTGCACAGGTTACTTACTTGTTGCTAATAGTAGTAACACCCTACATTTCACTTCACTCATGAAGGTTTTCTCAGTTTTCCAATATTTCACAGCTCACAACATCTTATGCATGTCATTTGTACTTTATATGTTAATACAGATGTGAGCTTTTATCCTAACCCAGGTTGTTCACAAATTGTTCATCAAACAGCTTCTTCTTGTCTAGAAAGCTCACATTGTGCTTGTTTTTTCTCCAGGCTAACTGCAGCACCAACACCAACACCAACACCAACACCAACACCAACACCAACACCAACACCAACAACAGCCCCAACACCGGCACCAGTCCCTCGGCACGTTCCCGCAAACCTGGCGCCATCATTGAGAGCTTCGTCAACCACGCTCCCGGAGTCTTCTCAGGGACCTTTTCAGGTGAGTGGGGGACACTGAGCTGCCATTAAGATTTATTGCTGCTCTAAGAAATAACTACGCTCACTGTGAGAGCTTCAACTGAAAGCCTCTTTTATGCAAGCTTATGCTTCACAATATGAATCTAGGAAATGCAACACTTAGGCTGCTTTATTGAAATGTATTAGATATCTCTTGTAATATGTTTTTTTCTTTTCGCTCCCTCTCTCCCCAGGCACTTTGCACCCTAACTGCCAGGACAGCAATGGGCGTCCCAGACGAGATATCAGTACCATCCTTCAGATTCTCAATGACCTCCTGAGCGCTACACGCCACTACCAGGGCATGCCCCCCTCCCTCACCCAGCTCCGCTACCAGACCCAGTGTGGTACACCCACCTCCCCGTCTCCCTCACCTCCTCCTTCGCCCCCGGTTGCTGGCATGACGGGCCTCTCTGCCAAAACTACCTCTGTGCCCGCCAGCAGCCCTAGCAGCCCTCCGCCGACTCTTCATCCGCTGGTGCAGTGCCAGAGCCAGATCCGCATGTGCAAACCCCCTGGTGAGTGACTCTATGCTGCACTTCCTCCGCTTCATGCAAGCATGTCATGAACATAAACAGAAAACTCACACATACACAGACACACACACACATAAGTCATTGTGCATCACTTGAAGCCCTTGTGAAGCAGATGTTCTTGGAGTTGCCACAGCTTTGGAGGTGTGTGTGTGTGTGTGTGTGTGTGTGTGTGTGTGTGTGTGTGTGTGTGTGTGTGTGTGTGTGTGTGTGTGTGTGTGTGTGTGTGTGTGTGTGTGTGTGTGTGTGTGTGTGTGTGTGTGTGTGTGTGAAATGACTGCACTCAAGAGCCCGTCATTTCACTGTTCTCTGCTCTTACATTGCAACCTACTAAAGTATTCATTGTCATCTTTGTCTCTCTGTTACAACTGACAAAGCAAGAATGGGAAAGTGAGATTAAAGAACAAAAACAGTTATACAGTATATCTCTCTTGGGTTTTGAGGCAGAGGAGAAGAGGAAGAGACAGAAGGGAGGGGGGGGGGGTCCTCCTTATTCATGCATTACAAGCTTCTCCAGACCTGTTCAGTCAGTTGGCTTTGTTTTTGCGCACCAAGGAGATAGGTTTATGCCTTCAAGCTTGGGCTTGGCTATGTTTAGATTAGATTAGGCTTTGGGTGGTTTAACCTACCTCCTTAAAGAAGGGCTGCAGCTGGGGCATGTATGGGCTGGGGCCAGTTGGGGCTGGACAAACATCAACATACCCATGCCCAAGGGTTGGACTGGTGCAGGTGCAGGAGTTCAGATGATACTGTTTAGGGACCGGGTTTGGGTGTTTCAAAACCTCCTTTCCTTGCAGAGACACAGGATGTGGAGTGTCAGACAGATGTCCAGCACAGATAACATTCAGCCAACGTTGTAAGGTTAGACTGAGCTTCGCTGAGAGAAACAGCATTGTCCTCTGCTGCCGCCTTATCTCCTGTTGAGGAAATCAAGCTTACTCTTTGGTGGAATAGTCTGGCGGGGAGGGTCCTGGAATACAGTGATTCATGTTTAATGTTTTTCTTTTGTTTAGAAAAAAGCAAGAGCACACATTTCTGTTGTCGTAGTCTGGCTTCGTCTCCTGCTTTATGACCTTCTGTCACGAGCAAAATAGAGCGCTTCAGTTTTAGCAAGTGAACACAGATTGACTGGGAATGTCCAGTATTCCTCTATATCACCCTGGGTGCCCTTACAAGTGTTCAGTCAACAGTTGGAATAACACAGGCTTATTTTCCTAACTCAGGGAAGACCTTTTCCCACTGCCCCCACCTACACCCCCCCCCCCCCCACACACACACACACCTCCCCGCGGCCTTCCCCTCTTCTCCCGCTCTTGTCATCTCGCCCTTCGTTTGCACTCAACAGCCCACGCTGCTGCTGCTGCTGCTCTTTCCCCCCATTTGCTGTCCAAAAACAGCCTTGTCTGTAAAACCCATTTCTCTGTCTTCCTCCTAATCAACCCCCTGCCCACCCCACCCCACCCCTTCTGTTTCTACGTCTGTATTGTGCATCAATACATTGTCTGTGCTCATTTGGCCCTTAAATAGATAGATTTATTCCAAAAAGCAACTCTGAAAAGAATTTGCTTTGTGAAGTAGATGGAAGTGAGAGTAGGAGGAGGAGGATGCGGAAGGGGGGGGGGGCAGTTAAAACCACAACACTAAGCCTCCATTCATCATATGGGTGTTTATATCCTGTCCATCAGTCTACCAACTGCCCACTGATTAACCAGGGCTTCCAGTGGAGAGGGAAAAAAAACACAGAATGGCTGAAAGAATAGCCTGTCTAATGCCCTTTTCTGACTCTACTGCCTCCGTCCAACTTCCTGCTCGCAATATTCATTTCCAGAAAGCGATGTGAATGGGTAACCTGCTCAACCAAGCACAATTCAGCTCACTGAGACAATGAATGCTCCGGTCTGTTTGCGCGTATGGAGACTGCGTGCCCCGCTTGTATCCCGTTCCGCACGGTGTCCCAAGGAAGCCGATGACTAAGCGCTCTAAGGCGGCCTTATCAGCCGACACCTGATGGAAGACTTACTGGACTTAACACTGCGGCTTAACTCTGCTTCACAGAAACCTGCCTTCATTCAGTTACAGGAATAACCAGCACTTCCCATCCGCGTGAATGTGTGTGCGCTCAATCAAACTCCGGTTGAGATGGCCACTTGAAAATGTCACATAGCTCGGTCGTCTCCCGAGAGCCTTTACCCTTTCCGCTGCAAGTTCATGTGCAAAGGGGGGGAGAAGACGAGCGTAAATAAAAGCTTGGACACACACACATGAAGCACACACTTGACCGCAAGTGACTGGTTAAAGTCAGAGCGACTAGTTTCATGGCTTAGGTGTAAATTATTGCTGAGTGCGGGGATTTATCAGCCCAGGACTCATGTTGGATTTGAACAGGAGGGGCTTTAGGATGGCCTGGCAGTACTGATTGTTAGCTAAATTCCTTTACTGAGTAGGGTGGACCTCCCCAGCACCCCCCCCCTCTCCAGCCCTCCTGCCCAGCCAAACCCATTGTGTGGGGGCCAGGGACAGGCGGCTCACAGGGCACCAGGCTGAGCCATTGTGGGGAAGAGGGAGGGGGAGGGCTATGGGCTGCCTTTTAGTCCCACTCCCAGCTTCCTGGGTTCATCAGAGACATGCAGAGCAGGGGCCAAAGTTAGCTTCTAACAACCCCTTCCTCTCTTTTTTTGGCCCCTTCTGCATCCTTTCACCCCCTACTTGTCCCCTTTTGGATTTGTCAGGTCACGTTAGCTTCGTGCTGACTGAGACCAGGCAAGCCAACGGACAAGTGAGGGCAAGGAAGAATGAGAGACACAGAGAAATGCCCTTAACTTCCCTCAGTCCTGTATTTAAACCCTGACCCGCTTGGCCCCCGAGCACCGCACATTATCCACCGGTAGGCTTTACTCCTTTTCTCGTCACACACACACACACACACACACACACACACACACACACACACACACACACACACACACACACACACACACACACACACACACACACAGAGGTTTGCTTTGACACACGTGTACCGGTAACTCAATGAACGCCCCAGCGACGCAGCACAGCACCAAGCTATCTAGCTAAAGCCAGCCAAGCACATCAGGTACCCTTTCATTGTCGACAAGGAGAGTGAGAGGGAGAGAGAGAATGTAAATTAAGTCTAAAAGTCATTGAAGAGCTTGTGTCCCTGCAGGGCTGTCAGTGCCCTTTTACTGGCTGTCAAAATGCTCACATTAGCTCTGATTTGATTGGTTGCTTCAGCGATGGTCTCATTGGTTGGCGTACCGTTTTTTGGGTTTTTTTTTCTGGTGTCAAACTGGACAGAGACCTTGAGCTACAGGTCTCCAAATGCTTGACTTTGAGGGGTCAGATGCACTCTTCGTTTCTTTACTGCAACATGTTTGGTTTTCAGTGGTTACTTTGTGGTGACTTACGAAAATTTCACAATATTACGTGGAACTGATATGAACACAAAATTGAGATTTTATCATTACACCTCTTTACTGTCACATATCAAACATTTGAAAACTGATTGTGTCATTTAGTTCACTCAGGCCACAACAAAGGCTCCAAACAGACCAACCATTTCAGGACTGACTTTGCTGCAAAGTGATTTTCCTTTCTTCTCTCCTCTATTTCTCTCACTCCCGCTCTCTCTCTCTTTCTGTTTTTCTCTCTCCGTCCACCCCTCCCTCTTTGCCTGGTTCCCTGGATGCTGGGCAAACACAATGTTCTCTCTGCAAGATCACAAGACTTATCAAGGCAAACAAACAAACAACAGGACTAAGACAACTGCAAATGAAGGCCAATCTTTATACAATCAATAAAAGGAGAAGCTCCTTTAATCTCCTCCTGTGTCCTGCACACTGCAGCCCTCCTCCCTTTTTTTATCTACATCCATCCTTTGCCTCTCCTCCTCTTCCACCCACTCCTCCCACCTCCTGTGTGTGTGCTCCCCATCTCAGTCCTTGCTGTGTTGCTGGGCTGGGCTCAAAGGCAAGGAAAACTGACTGACGCATCGATTATTCATAGATCACCCCTTATTTCTCTCTCTCTCTCTGTCTCTCTCTCTCTTTCTCTCTGTCTATTTTTCTCTGGCTCTCTCTGCAGAGCTTGTTGTATTTACAGGGTCTGTGTCAAAGTCTACACAGAGGAGAGTTTGGAGATGGAAAAATGTGCTGCTCCATGTTGAGTTTTGGTGTGACTGGCAGGCAGGGAGTGGTAAAAGGAGAGAGGAGGAAAATGAGACTGGCGTTTCCTTCCTCTCTGTGCCCTTGACCTGTCTTCTGTTTGATATCTTCCACTCCACATTTCTAAAGAAAGATCCGCTGTTGCTTCCTCATCTGTCTTTTTTGTGTAACACAGGGCTATATATGAGGATAGTTTCTCTCTCTCTCGCTTTCTCTCTCTCTCTCTCTCTCTCTCTCTCTCTCTCTCTCTCTCTCTCTCTCTCTCTCTCTTTCTCTCTCTCTCCCTCTCTCCCTCTCTCCCTCTCTGTCATTCATTCCCTATATCTCTTACCCACCTCTCTCTGGGTCCTCCAAGGTTATTGTGCTCATGTCAAACCCTAGTCTCTGCAGCCAGGCTCCGGGCCAGCCTGTGTGTGTGTGTGTGTGTGTGTGTGTGTGTGTGTGTGTGTGTGTGTGTGTGTGTGTGTGTGTGTGTGTGTGTGTGTGTGTGTGTGTGTGTGTGTGTATATAGTCTTCCCTTCTTAGCCAGCCCTAATAATAGCCCTACTGTCATAAACATAGTCTGGAGATCCCTGTGGCCAGCTGTGTCCGGCCCAGCCGCCCAGGGCTCCGGTAGTGACGCTGATGAATGGCCACACATACACATATGCACACACACACGCATGCACGCACGTACACACACACACACACACACACACACACACACCAAGTTTGGTGTAGCTCCAAGCACATTCCCAAAGCACTTGCCATGCCAAAGGACAAGACCTCCTACTGCACTGCCAAACTGCCCTTTACACTGTGTGTGTGTGTGTGTGTGTGTGTGTGTGTGTGTGTGTGTGTGTGTGTGTGTGTGTGTGTGTGTGTGTGTGTGTGTGAGTGTGTGTGTGTGTGTGTGTGTGTGTGTGTGTGTGTTCTTATATTTATTTCTGAGTTATCTTACTAAATATACCTCCTTGGAAAATAGGATCATTCTTGAGTGGACTACTCTGGTAGAAGAAAGACTTTACACCCCAAAGGCAAACTGTACCAGACAAATAGATTCTGTATGTAGGCATGTGTTGGCTTTGTGCCGTTTCATTGTGTACAGCCATATTTCGACACAGCCGAGGGGCGGTTTCGCTTTTGGCTAGTCAGAGCAGGGGAGTAAGGGGAAGAGGGAGGACCGGAGGGGGAACAAAGCCTTGCAGCAGCGTATATGGATGTCACATGGAGCTGAGGCAGTGGAACAATGGCTCTAATGTAGGAGAACCCCCCTCCCCTCTTAGTACACCCCCTGTTCTCTAGAAATGACACGCTGCCCAGCATCTGGATGAGCACACACACATTTGTGTCGGGACAGAATATTTCAGAGTAGTAGAAAAACCTCAATCTATGGCAATGTGTAATGTAAAGAAGTATTTTTTTCTTCTGTTAACTCAGTGCCACTATTCACATCCTCTGTGTTCTCAAAAAGCAGCATTGGGGCTGTGTGACGGCAGTGTAGTTCTTTAGTATGCACTGCCAGACAGTGGTGAATATTTATAGCTGGAGAAAAGGCTCTGCACTGCTCGATCCGATAAGCAAATGAAGGAAAGAGGTAAATTAAGCCCACACAGAGTCCGGAATTCATTCCGATGGGGGGGAAGAGCAGAGGAGGGCACAATCGATTCAGAAAACTGCCACCTACGGCTGATCCTTTACCCTCCACCCTCTTCCTCCGTCCTTTTTCTCTATCCCCCTTGCCCCAGGGGGAGGAATTCCTTAACCCACAATGCCCCCCCCCCCCCCCCCCCCCCCCCCCCTCGCCTCCCTCTTCCCCTTCTTCACACTGACCCACCTTAGCTGTCTCTGGGGAGACACGGGGCAAGAGGAGGAGGGGGCCCTCACTTGTGTGTAAGGGATGGAAGAGGTAGGGGTCTGTGGGGGAAAGAGAGAGCGAGAGAGGGGATGAGGGGGGGGGGGGGGTTGTTGGGTCAATGAGCTGAGAGTAGGAAGCTACAGCCATAATAAAGAAAAAAAAATTGAAGAAAAAACCCAATCTCTCCCTGTCTCTCTCTCTGCTTACAATTTCCATTCGCTTGCATTTTCTATTGAAAGCCAATAGCGTTGTCCTGGGCCCCGAGATGGATGGCTGCACTAGAGCTAAGGTTTAATCAATAGGTCTTTTTAATTTGCCATCGATCCACGTTAAAAGCTACTGCGGCTGTTGCTGCTGCTGCTGCTGCTGCTGTGTGTGTGTGTGTGTGTGTGTGCGTGTGTGTGTGTGTGTGTGTGTGTACGCGTGCACTCCTGAGCATGTGCTTTTTGCGCAGCAGTGTGTGTCTACATGTGCACGGGTCTACATATTGTGTATTTATTTTTTTGTGTGAATACGTGATATGCTCGAATGCGGATTTGAGAGTGTGTCTGCGTGTGCGTGTGTTTGTGTGCGTGTGTTCTGGTGTGCAGCAGAGGCAGAGATGGCCGCTGCTACTTCGGTTTATTGACATTCTAGCCCATTATTTAATTATTTAATTCCCAGACAGATACTAATGGAGCTGGCTAACAGATTGCGGTTGCTTTTTCCTTCCTTCCAAGCCCCTGAATATACGCATAAATGGAATTAGGCTTGACTCGGCCACTGTAGGAAAGCATTCACAGCGCCATGCAAGGCCTATCCCTCGAGACTGGATTCTCCTATAGGCACATCAACAGCTAGGAATGCACTTAGTAGCACATCCAGTCACTGAAGCATGTCATCTGCAATTATGTGCGCAGATATCGTACACAGCTATCAGAGAGTGCCCGTCTCTGTCTTGTGTTGTGTATGCTTTTGGCCTTGCTGTTGGTTCTCAAGGAGATTCGGGTCTAAGAAGGTCTCCCCACTCAGTGATAAGGGGATGAAATAGCACTGAGGGGGCTAATGAAGCTCAGTGGGGGAGGTTAAGCACCAAATTCCAATGTTACACTGTGCACACGGCCTGTGTGTGTGTGTGTGTGTGTGTGTGTGTGTGTGTGTGTGTGTGTGTGTGTGTGTGTGTGTGTGTGTGTGTGTGTGTGTGCCAAGGGAATGATCCTAGCATGTCCTAACATAATCATCAAGGCTGTGGGGGTTTATCTTCTGCCTGCTAGACACACAAACTCACACACACACACACACACACACACACACACGCACACACACACACACACACACACACACACACACACACACACACACACACACACACACACACACACACACACATATATTGATGTCTTTTTCAATCCTTTAGTTAGTGTAAATTCTGTTAACTGTAAATAACCTAGTCCTCATGCATAGAGAAACACCCGCCTGATCCGTCTTTTCTCCTGTTCAGGTGACCGTTTGCGGCAGACCGAGAACCGTGCAACCCGCTGCAAGGTGGAACGTCTTCAGCTGTTGATGCAGCAGAAGCGCCTGCGCAGGAAGGCCAGGCGGGACCAGCGCGCTCCCTATCAGTGGCTGCCCAACCGCAAGGCCGGACGCAGCAACAGTAACAGCAGCATGTCCAGCGAGGGCTCCCTGGACCTGGACTTTGACGATTCAGTGTGGAAGCCCGACGTCAAAGCCGACTTGAAGTCAGAGTTCGTCATGGCCTGAACCACCTGATCCCAGGGGATAGATTCAAAGATGTGCAAAGCATTGCTTGGGATTTACTTAGAGATGTTTTAAGGGAGTGGATTGGCAGGAGGGGACTCAGAACTGTGCAAAAGATGTCTTGTGCAAAGAGGAAATCAAAGTTGTCCTTGTGACTAGCATCTATCACGTGGAGAAAAAAAAGGCTCCCTGCAGACATTAATCCCATTCTGTCCTTCACAGTTGACCTTGTGGAAAACAGCAACAATAGCAACAGAACTTTCTTTGAGGCTTGGATTTGGACAGGCAACAACTGGACTTAACTGTGTACAAGACTTTTACGGTATAATTACAGAGACCATACCTGAACTTGAGCATAGCAGAATTCAGTGGGTGGTGGTGGTGGTGGTATTTTCAGCTTTGTTTTTTTAAGATTTGTTTTTTAAAGCGCACTCTGGACAGCAATGAAGAGATCCACACTGGACTAATTAACAAGACAGGAGCACCAGAGGCCTCAGTGTTTCCTAATCACAAAAATGGCAGAACTGCCGAACTATGGATTATTCTAACGGGCATTCTTATTGATCTCAAAACTCACCAACCAGAGTCCAGTTTTTACCTGTTACGGGGTGGTTAAACTTTTTTTTTTTCATTTTGAAACATATTATTATATTTTATAAACAAAAAATATGTAGCATTGTTCACAAAGCATTCAGGTTTTCATATAACAGTTCAAAGTAGTTGTTGATTTGCACATTTTCTTGATTTATAACAGCTGGTCAAAGTGTGCAAGAAGGAGGTGGGGCCTGAAATAGAATAAAAAATGAATATGGAAGTATTGATATCAACCTCAGTGACATAGGGTATCGATAGGAATTATTAATGAGTAAACAAAATGAATTAATATTAACAGAAAGTGCTTTAGAGGATTTTAAAATCTTTAAAATGTATATGGAAAAAAAATCTATTTTTATTTCTCTTCCTATCTGCAGTTTTCAAAAAACAGCAGCCCTCTGTGGCTTCAGTCAAGTCATTGACTACCAACAAACACGTACATCCATTCAGTCATTCATTAGCTCATTCATGAATTATAGTCGTCTAGTCGCAACAGATGAAACGAAAAGATAATTTTCATCCAGCCCACCTCATGTTTTACAGACCTGAATGGACTTGTCGAGGGTTTGTATTAGATTGTGTACATAAATGTGACAATTGGCACAGGTTTATGAGGGTGTGTGTACGTTTGATTTTTAGTATAAATTGATTTAGGATATCCCATGTTTCCGTCTGAGTTGTCTTCTCCCAGCTAACTCCATAGTTGCTTAAATCAGCTGCAGTGAATGCATGGTTGCACGGCATAACCAGATAAATTCAAATTATAAGTTGGTTCCCAGTTCTAGGCCCATTTCATGTGTACCTTTTACCACAAGTCCTCATATTAATGACTCTATTTTTTTATTGGCAAAGAGAGGGAGAAGTGAGATCTGTATCCAGCATCATTATCTAGTGCCTCCACCAGGACATCCATTGACATATCAGGTTAGGCCTTTCACAGTTTTGCTGCTACATGTGGGGACTTTAAACATAAAAAAAAAAGTGGGAGGGAAAAAGTGACTTTTCTTTGCATGCAGAAGTGTGAATTACACTGATCTTTTTTCTATTGATGGAAGAAAAAAAAAAGAAACTGGTGCTGTGGGAATGAAGGTTAACAACATGCATGCATTTGTGAAGAAAATAAACAATGCTGCTTTTGTTGGTTAGGTTTTGTAATTTTTATTTTTCAATGTTAGAACAACAGTGTCCTGCTAAAGTATTACGACGCATAACCAAAACAGATGAAGTTAAGTGTGGACTCACATCTTGCTTAGCACTGAACATTCCTGTTGTGTGACAATGAAGATAATGATGATGATGATGGCATTGATGAGCAAAGAGCAACTGACTCTCTACTCCCTGATCGCTGATTTTACCCCCCATGACTCTCAAGGACCCAGACAGCCTACAAACTGTTTAGCCACCTCCTCCCCTCCTCCTCCTCCTCCTCCTCCTCCTCCTCCTCCTCCTCCTCCTCCTCCCCCAGCCTGAATGCCAACCGAGGCTCGTGTGGACATACTCGCAGGGAACCAACAGACCAGTGGATTTATAGTAACTGTCCGTCAAACGTACTCGAGAGAAGACTGTCTCTTTATCTGTCTGTCTGTCTGTCTGATCGATCGACCACCCTACCACAATTGCACTCCCAGAGATTGCAGTGAGAGATTACCTTTTTGGTGAACCTCATCTTTTTTTTAAGTGGCCTTACCTTTCACTAAAAAAATGAGACACTTGGGGACAATGGGGGCGGGAATGTTTTTTTTGTTTTTTAAACTTTCTGTGTATCGTTGTCGGACTTGTTGTCATCAAGGCACCATTTTTGTCACTGAGGACACCGGGCATCTGTTGTTTAGTGCTTTTAGCTGGTGGAGTCTCTATTATGTCAAGGCTTCTGTGCCTTAAAATGTTGCCCTTGCAGTGTCAATGTCAGATTTAAGCTGAACAAGTTGTTTTCATTGATTGATACACACGACTGTAGTATTTGCAGCCATGAGAGTCGTAGATTTTAGGGGTAAAGCTTGTTTGAGTGAATCAAATACTATTCAAAAGTTGGTGTTGTTCCTCAAATATTGTCTTTGTCCCATTTCTTCATTGTGTTGCCATGCTTGTTGGTCTCCGTTGTCTGAACCGTACATCCCTCTTGACTCAGTCCTCCCACCAACAAGCTGCAAAAAGCTACAAATCTGTGTAACTTATGTTAACTGAGGAAGTTTACACCACAGTACTTACGTGGCATGAAACAGCCCTGATTCAGAATAAGAATGGTCCTCTGAGGACTCCAGACTACATGCACTTCCTGTTTCCTTGGATACAACATTATTAAAGGACAATTTATCCCCAGCCCCTCCCAAATTTTATTTAATTTTTTTGTATATGTATGAACTATACTCTGTGTGTGCCTCACTTCTGTGTGAAACTCAAAAAGATGAAACAAAACAAAAAAGATGACAAAGCATTACAGAGAGGAAAAAAACAGTATGTTGGTGGAATTCTGATCACGTCATTTAAGTTGCCTGTTCTTTCTTGTAGCCAACTATTGAAAATAACAGGATTCAAGAATACAATTTACAATGTTCTAGCTCTAGACCGGTGTAGCACATGTGTGACTGTATTAATTTATGAAACCAAAATGGTAACTGTGAATTATGTATTTCTTTGTGCATTTTTTTAAAAGTGGGGGAGACGGTTGTTGGGACATGTTAGCAGCTGTTGCTCGTGTCCGGAAAAAACTTGTTTTTGGTGGAATATAATGGAAACAAACATGTTTCGGAAAAAGAAAAAAACGGGGGAAAAAAATTTTAAAAAATGAAAAAAATATATGAATATATTTTTTTTCTTAAGCAATACATTTCAGTGTGACTTGTGATAGAACATTTTCTTTTTTTAGGTAATAAATAAATAAAAAAACAAAATGAGTACACCAAGTTGTCTCAGTGAGTATTCATTACTAACACATTCAATAACATTGAATGAAAGCTGCTATTCAATCTAATATTTCATGCAATAATCTATTTCAGGAGGTAACTTGATATGAGTAGCATATGAAAAGGTAGAGAAGCTCAGAATTGCATTGATAAAATATTGTCTTACCCTACATCAAAAGCTAATGTAATTGATGATTGGACTGGACTGATCCAGACTAACATTGGCTTGTGGGTGGATTTCCAACAAGCACAAGCTCAGGGGTCCAAGGGGTCAGGGGGCCCCTAAGCCAGATCCTCTGTGTGAAGGGACTTATTAACATTTTCAACTGGAAAGTCAAAGAGCTCAGTCAAAAGTTGAGATGCTTTGATCACATAGCTGCCATACTAGCAGCATAGCTTTTGATCTTTGGGTCAGTCAGTTCACTTTGGTCCGGATCTCCAAAAATACCTGAAGTATCCAAAATAACAACTACTGAATGGACTGCCATGATGATCATGGTTCCTAAAAAATTGAGCAAATTATTTTTTGTGATCGCTGCATCGCCCCATGAAATAAACCTGAATGACTTCTACTTCCTGCAAAATAGAATATCTTAAATGGTGAAATCATCCTGCACTGGTGGGCATAAATTAACATTTTCAACCAGTAAAACCTTCGTGAATCTTTGAACATCCTCTCTTGTCCACTTATCCCTTAAAGTGAAATTGTGTTTCTCTCCCAAACTGATATCTTATTGGTTTACACTTGCAAATGATTCCTCACTGCACCCTAAGTGCCACCCCAACATCCTGTTTCAACAAGAAATGCATCAAATCAAGCAAGTAAGAGAGTCATTTCATGGAGACTTTAAGGGCCCTGTGTGAAATATAACAACCATTGAATGGATTGCCATGAAATTTCGTACACACAGTATTCCCTAGCTGATGTGAGCAAACTAAGATGGTGAACATAATAAACTGTTAGCATGGGCTTTTGATTATATTTTTGCTTATTTCTTCCTATATAATACAGCTGCATAGAATACTGAAGTTCATCTCCAGTTTTCAACTAAGAACAACATTGAAGACTTATGGTTAAACTGCAAAATGTTACAGAAAATACCCGGGACCGAGGGTTTGTGTGTGGGTGGAAGGAGGTTGAACAGGGGTGGGCGGGATTCAGTGACAGAGCCAACAGAAATGTTCTCCACATCTGTGAGTGCAGCCAGGCTCAAGATGAGACAGAATATGGAAGTGGAGTGACAGATTGGAGAAGGCGAGAGAGAGAGAGAGCGGTGCCTCATGTGAAGCCTGCTTCCTGACACATGTACTTACAGCACAAGGTGTTTTGAAGCAGCACTTGTAGTTTGTGCTTCTTGTAACCAGCGAGGCTGAGCAAAGAGCTTGACTCTGAGCATCAAGAAATGTCTGAAAGGGGATTGAACATGAAAAGACAAACCCGCTGTATGTTGAAGCTTTGCTCAGGCAGGGTGCCAATAACACAGCATACACACTGAGAGAGGATGCTACATAGCATGATGACAGACAACTGCTCCTGCACTTCACAGCTTTAAGTAGATGAAATTGAGCTAACTCTTATTTACAGGTAGAAATATTACACATCTCCTAATAATGTAAGCAAAAATCAAATAAAACCTATTTAGTTCATACCCATTTCAATGTGTAACTATTTTGTCTAGTGTTGTAACCCTAACCCCAATCCTGTAACCCTGTAACCCTAACCCTAGTCTCTGTGTTTGGTGATTTGTGCTTTATTCTCTGAGATTGAACTCATAATTTGCCAGTAATTCCACATTAAAAAGCCATGTGCTCCACTGTACCAACTCATCAGGCTGCCAGCTGCAGATGCCAGATGCCTCTTGTTGTTTACACCTTCATTCCGATAAATGCCAAGGACTAGGAATGTGTCCTTTGGCCTTTCTCATGCCTCCATTCTTTCTGCAGATATAATTGTGGTAATGAAAGTTTTCTACTCAGTGGCCTTCTGAACATAAACAAACACACCTCCTCTCTGTCCGTGGCCTGTGGAGAACACAGGGGCATCATACAGTATTCTAATAAGAGGAGCCTAATGAAACATGAATACTGATGTGAGCTCAATTCATTGACTAGCTTGTCAATAGCCAAAACATTTCCCTGAAATCAGAAGAATGGGGTTAATCATGTGTCATATTATTATTCACCCTGGTTTAATATGTGGTGGTTGCTTCTATCCAAAGCCACCTTGACTATTTAAAAAAATGAATAGCTTTATTGAATTACAAAATGGATATGATTTGAAATGTGAAGCTAAAATTAAAATAAACTTAAGAGACAGAATAGGACTGTAGCGAAAATCAGACCACTAAAACCTTTTTATTATTCAAATAGAGCAGCCTCATTCTAGTTTCATTTTGAAACACAAAAGCTTTTTTGAAGTTTGGATGCCATTTTTGACAGTTTCTCTTGCCCCATTTCTTTTAAAAGAATATGTCTGATGTTATTCTAGTTTTCTAATTGACAACTAACCCGATGAAAAAGGCCTAAACCAGCGATGCATAAGGAGACTGTTGACTGTTTTCATGTGTGGATTAATGCACATAGTCAGTATTTACAGCAGCAGGATGGTGTATGTTTGACAGTTAAAGATGTTTTTGGACAACAGTTGACCTTTATGGCACAGAGGAAGAAGCTTCACCAAGCTTCGGCTATCAAAGGCAACACTTCATTGTTGGTTTTGGTATTTTTGTTGACAATCATTTTAATATTGTTAGTCATATCCTTTCAGTGTGTATGCTGTTTTTAGTTTCTCTTGATTTATACAATTTGAAAACTGAAAACAAAATGTAAAAAAAAAACAAAGAGCCAAACTTAGAAACACCAGTATGTTGCTTTGATGAGAAGGTTATCCCTCCATCTGTCAGTTAGCTGAGACTCAAACAAAACAAGCCACAAGTGAGAATGTTATCACACATGATGCATACTGCAGGTGGACTTAACAGACTGCACTTTCTGTTGTTCATTTTGAATGTTTACAGCTTTACATTTTACTGGATATACAACATGAGCAAGAAGTGCAACAGCACACTGATAAAATTCTCATGACTTCCAGTCATACTGCAACTATCAAGAGTGTCTTCTGAGAAGTCACTGCCTATTTCTGACTGCATCTGACTGTCATTCTCAGCCTCCACACTTATCTGCTGCTTTCTGCAAGCTCGCTGTCTGTGGATGTAACTGTCTTTAGAGACAGAAAAGAACAGAGAAACAGAGAGAGAGAGAGAGGGAGAGAGAGAGAGAGCGAGAGAGGCAGACAGACAGACGGAGAGAAGAGAGGCTCAGAGGCTCAGCTGCCACCACAAACTGAAACCCTGTGGCTCCAGGATCGAGAGGAGTTCCGCAAAGTTGGGGTTTCACACGTGTTGTGAGATCTAAGATAAGATTCACTCAGCTGTATCCTCTCTTCACATAAAACACACACACACACACACACACACACACACACACACACACACACACACACACACACACACACACACACACACACACACACACACACACACACACACACACACACACACACACACACATGCAGACACAAGTATAACGGAAAATATTCCAGGATGTCACACAGCAAGCGATATATGTCCTCTTGTCATAATGAGAGTAATTAGACATAGATTTATAGGTTATTATCTGTGTTTGTGTATGAGTGTGTGTGTGTGTGTGTGTGTGTGTGTGTGTGTGTGTGTGTGTGTGTGAGATGTGTTGCGTACATCATAGTTCAAAACCACTGAAAGATAAAGTAAGGTTTTTTTTTAAAGAAATTTAAAAAAAACTGTATTTAATATAAAAACCTTTTTTTGTTTTCTCTGTACACCACAAAATCACAGTCCCACAGATAGCAGAGACAGATTAAATTTTAAAGTTTTCTGGTTTTTTTTACTTCACGCTTTGCTGATAAACAAAACACTCAGGGATGAGGAGAAATGTATTGTGTAAGCCTCTCTGGACAGCATGTGTGGTGCTTTTAGCTGCTTTTATGTCAGCATTTTTTTCCCTTACAATGTGTGTGAGTGAGATTTAAATTGAACACATTTTGAACTAAAGGCTGCATAAAACAACAGGTATGACAGTCATGACAGGTGTAAATTGCAAGACAAAAAACAGGTTTTAATTTATAATAATTACCCTCCATTTTTGCCTCTTGTTTAAGTCAATGCCTCATCATTTTACACACAAACAGCAAACAACCTTTTTGCACTGATGAAAGCCCCATCTGCACAGCAGAGTAATGAAGCGAAAAGCACTAAAGAAGCATTTTCTTCAAGTCAGGGCAAAAACATCAGAGCTTGGCCTCAAAGTCTCCTCCTCTGTGAGACTCGAGGCAGTTCGCATGGTCAGCAGGGACCTTGTTGTCTTTTGTCTATTTTTGTTTGTTCCCTGCACAGTTGAAAGAGAAGAATGGCGTTCTGTTTGAAACGTTACCTGATGGATATTTATGCAGCTGTGAGGCTGTGAAGAGAACCTTTGATATCCTTTTTCAGGCTGCACACACACATACACACAATTCCTAAGTGAAACCCTGAACAAGCCATCATCGGGTCACTGCAGGACAAGTGAACACACATATGCACACGTTACCCTCAAAGGTGTTCAGCTGTCTATCCCCATCAGTGTGGAGTCGACCTCGGAGCTTGACCCTGTGACCCGGGGGGAAACGGCACAGAGGTCATGGTTAAAATAAACCCTGGAAACTGGGTAAACAGTGTGTGTACACCCAGACATATGGCACTCACTAATCAAACACCACTGAGCTGGGAGAAATATAAGTGGAAATCATCTCTGCGGAGGGTACAAGCACACAGTATTAGTTCAAACGTAATGTAATATAAATGGATCAAGCTGCTAAGCAACAAAACCGGTTCCTGGAGCTCATGGTGAATGTTCTCTCTTCAAATCTTCAATACTGTAATTTATTTTAAGACCAGACAAATACTTGTGAGAGGGAATTATAAATGTCAAGGTGTTCCATGCAGAGAGTTGTAGTTTCCTGTCACCAATCACAGGCAGTTATGATGCACTAATAATGAGACAGCTTGTCATTTACACACGCTGGAGGTTTTGTGCTTTAAACCAGATGTGTAGCAATATTGAGTCTTTTTTTGTTTTCAGTCATGGGAGCTTGCAAATACAAGTGCATTACCATTTAGTGTTAAAAATGGTTTTATCTGGTGTGATGCAAGTTAAGGTCAGCATGATTCTTTGTTGTTTTTTGTGACAATGAAAAGATATGCTGCTTAAACTGTTTTTATTTTTGCAAGTCGACTTAAATAAACCTGTTTATCTGTGTCTGCGTTGCCATTTCTGTTGCTTTTGTTCATGACTGTAGCTACATAGGAAGATGACATCTTCGTTCTTATTTCTGGATGCTACACTCTGATTGGTTGACTGTTTCTGTAATGGAGGAAATAGACATCAAGGGGAAAAACATCAGACATATTTGAACTGCTGAACAAACTGGAGTTGTGGTCGCTGAATGTTGGGAATCAAGCTCAGTAAAAGTTTGACCGTAAAGTTTCATGCAAATAGAAATCTTACACTTATTCTTTTTGCAAACAATATTACATTTGAGCTTCAAGGCATCTCATGGACCATTTTGTTCCTGCTCTGGAGTACTTTAAGAACTACTTTAGATGTTGTCAAAGCAGTTTAAGGAATTTGAAACAATTTATAACAACCGGGCAAACGTCTTCTGCTGAGGAAGCTCATATAATATGATTGAAAGCTCCAGAACAGCTACTAAATAGACTTTGAGGTTTTGTTGATACTAGCTTTTGTTTGTGTCAGCTTTATACAAACTAAAATTAATTGTAAGCAATTTAAGAAAAAAAAAGATAATAAAAGGTTCATCGCATTTACTGCTGAGTATAAAATTGAGGCTCACTAATTTTATGATTTTGTAATGGTGCCCTCAAACATTCCAAATGTATTGCGCATTCATGCGCAGGCCAACAATCAAGATCTACTTTAAGTGTTGCTGTTACTTACAGATTTAGCCCTTGGGCGGAGTCCAGCAACTGTCATATGTCAAATGTTCTTTTTGTTGGTGTCTTCTCTCTCTCTCTATCTCTCTCTATCTCTCTCTCTCTCTCTCTCTCTCTCTCTCTCTGTTTCTTCCAGGAAGAAGATGAGGTACCTTTCAGCAGTTGCTCCAGTGACCTTTAGCAGCTGTGGGGGTGAAATTGGTTGAGCTTCCTTCACCCATCCTAGTTCCTGTGCTTTTTCCGTCTCCTTGTCTCGTGTGAGAATACAAAGCCCTGAATGTGAGAGTTACAATGTCACGAATTCAAAATATTTGTCTTCTCTGCAAATCAACACATGGTGAGTTTTACACAGCTTCACATGAAAGGATTGCTGCCTGGAATTACATAGAAGCAATACAGAAGCTCTCTCATAAGCCAAAAACACGTTATTTTCTGTTAATCCTCCTCTGTGTAGCGCATGATATAAGAGCATTAAACTCTATAGCTCAGCAGAAAAGAGCCCTGAAAACACAAACATCAGACCTGTCTAATATATAATTACAGTGGCAGAAAACAGCAATGCAGTGTTGTTCATGCTGAACTGGCCAACATAGTCCAGCATTAAGTACAAACCTGGTCTTGTCAATAACACAGTTGGCACAGTTTGGAGTCGCAAGAGCTTTACCTACAGTACACACAGGCTTGTTACCTAATTAGGCCTCTGTCTGAGTTAATTGTGAGAGGTGTACTGTTTCTGCTCTGTGCTGACCATGCTTCCTCTACAAATGATGTGATTTCGTGCGCTAAGCAATCACTGAAAAGGGCAGGCCAGCGGTTTGGATGCCATCCAACCGGTATACATGCCAGCCAGAGCAACCAGGGCATGAGGGCAGGAAGGGAGGAGTAAGGGGAGAGATAGGTGTGGGACTACATTTTCACATCTTTCTCCCTGCCATCCACACTGGCCTCCTCAATCCCTCTCGACCCACATCAGTTCAGTTCCCCTTCCATCTATCCACCTTTGGCCCCCATTAGTGAATGTGGTGCTCTGAGTTATGGAATGGCTTTACGGTGTGGTGAAACAGCTGAGGTCATGGATACAGACACAGTGCACTGAGCCTTGTGTCCTGAATGTAAATGAGTTGGCCTTTCTCCAGCCTGGGAGCTGAGCTGAGCTGTGCTGTACGTGATCTTGTCTACCCCTCCCTTCTAGACGCCAGGCAGGGCAGGGATCCCGCTAATCAGCCCAAAGTATGTGGGACAGTAGTCAACGTTTGGGAGTGGACAGATCCTTCTGAGAAAGACCAAGGCTCCAGTTTCTATTAAACACTAAACAAGAACTCTTTCTGACAGCCACCTCTCCGTCAGTGCTACCCTCCTTCCCCTTTTTCTTGTTGCCTTGCAGAGAGCATGTACTGAGGAAACACCATGCGTGGGTTTAACATAGTTTCCACTGAGAAAAGGTGAATTTCAAGCCTCCACCAAAAGAAAGACAGAGTCAACAGCAAGATCAACAGAAAAATGGTGAACGAAAGATTGTGGTTATTTGTTGGATTGTAACTGGAAAAATAGTTTGCTCTTATGCTGGGGAGTGGGTTGTATAAAAGCACTAGCATGATTTACACTAAGATTAAATAACAGACTCCAGCCTAACCTGAACTGCTTTATACTTTATCTTCTGCTCCACAGTCCCTTGAAATCCCACATCAAGTAGCATTCACATTAAGTGGAGATTACTGTAAGTGGAGATAATTGTGTGTAAATGGTTGCAGTTTCGAATGCATGATTGGGAGCATGGCACAGGGCTGTGTGTGTGTATGTGTGTGCACTGGCTTGAGCATGCATGTGTGTACAGGCTCTGTGCGTGTTTATGTGTGTGTGGATACCGTTAATGGTGTTTATTTGACTTTGGGGGAAGCCCTGTGCCCATTGTTCATAAAACCCCATATATGGCAATGTAAACACAGAGCTTCGTAACTCCTCTGGAGCGTGCACGATAAAAATGAATGAACACAGGAAGACCCACTCTGGCAGGAAGTGGCAGCTGCTATGGTAACAAACTGAAACCCGAAGCAGCAGGGAGAGACTCGCCTTTCTCCCTGTCTTGACGTCATTTCTAGTATGCTACGACTGAAAGGCAGCAGCTGCAGAGAACACAGCGCAAACAAAAACACAGGGAACTTTCAAATGCTTACAGAAAAATGACGAGAGACCAAAAAATTCTGCCAACATTGTCCTTTCAAGAAAAGCGTTGTACTGGAAAATCCCCATATGTTCACCACTATCAAGGACAATGATTTTAAAGCTGCACTGACAGCATTAACAAAAAATAATAGCATATTATCAAAAGTGTGACTGATGAATATGCAAATGTTCCTTGCGTTAATGCCAAATTAGCAATATGGTCACAACACATCTCTAAACTGGCACTGGCACTCATATAGCTTAGTGGTGTGTATGTGTGTGTGTGTGTGTGTGTGTGTGTGTGTGTGTGTGTGTGTGTGTGTGTGTGTGTGTGTGTGTGTGTGTGTGTGTGTGTGTGTGTGCATGTGTGTGTGCGCCCGCGCGTACAGTTTTACTGTTTACACACCACTGTTGTTCTGGCTGAGACTACAGGCCAGCAAGATGCCAGCAGAACTTCACCAAGATGATGGAGTGTATGTGAGAGCAATGGTTTTTTTTGTGCCATTATGTTGTGTGGCTTCAGAGGACAAAATATGATGAAACAAAGCAATTATCACCACAAACTGGAAGGGTGTTGAAGATGGTACAGAGTTGGGACTGGAGGAGGACTACGGGCATGCATGCATTAGGGACGGAGCAAAAAAAAAGAAAAAAGAAATACGACGCACGCATGTAATGCCGTCACATTTTTAGGTCATGGCTCAAATAAGGTGTGTCATAGCCTTTGATGCCTGCAGGGCTGAAACAACAATTTCTGCAGGAAAGCATTTTCAAGATTATTTATAGCAATAATTACCTAGAAAGTAGCTTTTCTTTCTTTTGACTAAATATGTTTTGTGTCTATTACTCACTCGGCTGACCCATTTAGGTTGAACAGTTGTTGTTGCTATAAAAAGCCAAACAGTTCAATAATGAAGGTCTATATATTTTTCACAAAACTGGAAAATCTCAGTCCCAACACAGGTGATTTGTTGCCAGTCAAAGAGTAAAGCATCCTGGGCCAAGAAAACTACTCCCTCATGGCCTGGTTCATCTTTCCCTTCGCCTTCCTCCCCCTTGCTGCCTAATTAAAAACTCTGCATCCACAAAGATTTATCCAGCTCCGTCTCTACAACAGTCCCTCACTCATTAGCTGCAGCGTTATCCTTTGTAATTAGCTGTTGCTTCTCAATGCTGCTGGAGTATGTTAGAATAGAGGTTTAAAGAGAGGTGGGGGTCAGATTTTGTTCGGCCCTTAAGGCTAAATCCATAGATGACAAACCTCTTTTGAATAGGGGAAGAGGAGGGGAGGATGTGGGGGTTAATACAAGTGTGTGGGTTGGTGGTGGAAGGGGGCTTATACGTAGTGAATAAGGCACGTGCAAGAGAATAGGGGGCCTAGAGGAGGTGTGCTATGCATGCAGATAGGGGGAGGTTGGGCTAAAAACCCTAAGCCCATCACCACACTGACCCTGTGTGGTGGGATGCAAGGCTTGGTTTCACTCACTCACAAACACACACACACACACACACACACACACACACACACACACACACACACACACACACACACACACACACACACACACACACACACACACACACACACACACACACACACACACACACACACACACACACACATCTACTGACAAACATTTGCCTGGTTGTGTTTTTTGCCCTATAATCGTCTAGACAGATTTGTTCCCCACCTTCTCAGCCCCTATCATCCCTCTTTTTCCTGTAGCACTCTGAAAGGCAAGGGACAGGTGCTGGTGCCTCCTGGGTTTTAAGCTCCTCAGAAATGGTCTTCCACTCATTAGGCCCTTGTGCACCCCACAAACACACACCCACACAGGGATAGAAACCCAGCATTCTTATTATATGTCTGTCAGTCTGTCAGGTTATGATTTATGATCATAAATCTCTCAGAAGAGCCATACGTTGAAACATCTGTGACTGTGGCAGTAAGTTGAATTCTGGGGTGTCAACAGTTGTGCTGCCAAATCATGCTTTTGTTGGAACCATTTTACTCAATCTGTTGGGTTACATTGAATCAAAAAGCAGGGCTTTGTATGTTTGGAGCATTCATGTTTAAATGTTAGGATCAGTAAACAAAATACAAGCATGAACTGTTTCTTCTGCAATAAGACTTAACTGGCAGAACCACAACACTAAGAAAGAAATACTTACATAAGTAACTGTAATACCAATAAATATTATCATACTTAAGGACAATACATGTTTTGGTTATTCACTGGTTGCAGATTCAATGTATCAGTAACCATATCTCCTACAAAATATGATTATGTACTACTTATTTGCCTTGCCAAATACGTTGTGCCTAGGAAGAAGATGTGGAAATGTGCCCATTACATTCAATTACAATGTTTTTTTCCCCCATCCAGGAAGTATGTCCTTTTATAATACACAGAATAAATAAGGAGGATAAATCAAATCCAATATTAAATCATTATTAAAATATCACTAGAAACACGTTCAGTATTTAGCCCAAATTGCCATCTTTCCCTGTAATCATAGCCATGTGTAGTTTGAATCAAACAAGATGTGAATCACAGGACACAAACCACAGGATCTGGTTTCAAACCCCAGTGCTTTGTAATAGGTTAGGTATTAAACAAGTCTATAATGACTTTTTTGTATTTAACCAAGATCATAATCTTTCCTTAACTTCAAGTGCTTTAAGCTACCTTAATATAACCATAAGAATATAAATAATGTTTTGGTTGCCAGGAGAAGATTGTAGGGAAAACAGATAAAATACAGTGAAGTTCTGTAGATACTTTCTGTATGAACATTTTGTGTTGCTAGTGCATCTTAGTTAGTGTATAAATGTCATTTTTAGTGGAAAGTGTTGCTCTTTGGGTTGATGGCTGAGCAGAGACTTTTAAAAATATATGTTGAATATAAAGATCAACATTATTTATCGGATAATTAGGTAGTTCATGGTTCAGGGATGTGTGGTAACAAAGGAGCCGTGAGTGACACATCACCAGCCCTCCAGTATATACCACTGAGTGTGATCCAATTGTCCATGGTGGGATCAGTAGATCATCCGGGACCCTCCTGCTATGCTGCCCTCCCTCCTCCCTCCCCCAAAACAGTGTGGGGCCTCTGGTACAACAGGGGGGCGATGATCAATAGGGATTTTGTGTGTTTGATTGTCTGTGTGCGTATGTGTGTCTGTGGTGGTTGTTTGGTGTCTGTTTCCCCCGTCTCCGTGTGTTTCCATCTGTGTGTGTGTTTAAGTGATGTGGGGAGGGGGGAGGGGATGAGGTGTCTTTTAGTTCAGTGCTATGGTCGTGACTGATAGGGTGGCGGGCCCCAGCGTGTGGGGGCCCAGGGGACCAGGTCTGTATTGGCGTACTTTGTAGAAAGGCTTTCTGTTCCCCCATCGATCCCAACATGTCAATTAGACAGACTCAAATAAATGTGCCCTCAACCTCAGAAGGCCGGCCGTATGCAGAGCCTCTCATGTAAACGACACCCACACATCAGCCCTCGTGTCACCGGAGCCGAGATGATACCAAAGGGCCTTCTGAGTTAGAATTGACCAAGAGCTTTTCCGCTGCACAGATTGTTTTTCACTTTGACCCCGGCCTTTGCTTGCAAGCAGCCAGACAATGTGTGTGACAGTGCAGACATCATGAAGGCGAATTACCTTTTATGGCTCTTACTTTCCCTTTGGTTTCTCTGAAACTCCACTGCCATTTACAAAAAATGAAAGCAGGGGAAGAGTGTGCCCCAAGCTTGTTTTTGCTTTGAGAAAAAAAAAGAAGATAATTTGCCGAAACCTGGGTTGTTTGCTCTTGTGAAAATAACTTTTTCAGAAAAAGGTGGTGCTTCTGCTGCAAAACTGAATGTTATTTTAAGCATTATGAGCTTACTACTGCAAAGACTGAGGAGAAAAGACTTTATTAGAGTATCTTTAGAGTATCATGCTCGATCAGACTGTCCTGAAACACAGACATAAAGATGAGTTTGGTAACATCACCATAGAGCAAACTCAGTCACAGTCTCAGTGTGGCTTATGTATTGTACTATTAACATCTCAAATTATTGCTCCAGCCTGTTTGAATACACACGTATGGACACACACAGACACAAATAGACATTTGAAGAGCCGGGAAGAGACTATAAAATTGACTATGTCCAAACATGCCCGCCATTATATAGACAGATTGGGGTTGAAGCCTCTCAAAGATAATGAGAGGGAGAAGTGAGTGACCTCCTGACTGGAGGTGATAAACCGATACTAGCTCTGTCTCTTCCCCTTACTCCATCACCCCTCCTGCTCTGTATTCACTCACCCTCCTAAACCTAACTCTTCACGCCTCCTTCCTCCTGAGCAGACATCCCTGTGAGAGGACGCCCCCCGCCCTCCTTCCACTGACCCCCCACCCTTCCTCCCTACCCTCCGTACTGATCAGAAGGATTTACTGTGCATTCGTCCACAGTTCTCAGCCGGTCACACACGCCCTCTGGGTCGATCCAGGTCGAATTCAATTTGTAAGATATTATGTATTGATCCCTATGCTCCGTCATGCCCCCCCAACCCCCACCCCCCGTGCAGCCCTGGCAGGCGCTCATTGACCCACATGCACGATTCATTGGATCATCATCATCATCATCACAGAAGTGTGACAGTCTGAGCCAGTATTAGGGTCGGTGGCCTTAGGCCCTTGGTGGCGACCCTCCGCTGCATCTGCTGCCCAAGATTCTCTAAAGACGCCAATACTGTAAAGTAGGAATTAACTTCTGTTGAAGGTGCTTGGGTTGAAAAAAACAACCCAAAATCTGTTGTGACAGTTTAGGTGATGCTCAAGACCATTTTTAAATGAAAATGTATCCGTGTGTAATGTCTGTCTACTTTTATTGGCCTTTGGTAAACGTCAAAAGCATATTTTGAAATAATGATGACAGACAGATTTAGCCTCTTTTAAACCGGTTTATATGACTCTTGCATGTTATTATGGAGAATAGATAACCATACCTCCCAACACTTCCACTTCAACCATCACATATTTCCATTTAGCTTAGCCAACAGGCTGTAAATCTTTCAGATCAATAGTTGCTCCCTAGTCTCTCCATCAAACCCACAAGTAAATAATTCAAATGAGATAGTTAAGCCCCTTGGAATATAAATTGCGGGGAAAAAAATCCTCATTGTGATTTGGACATGCGATTTACGGGTATAATATTCACTGTGGTGAACCGGGGGGACAGGAAGGGGCCGTCTATAAATTTGCAGGTTAAATCAATGACCGCTTTGACTGGATAAATTGAGATCTGAAAAGCTTTTATGACTTTCCTATTACATTAACATCAAATATGCAAGAGGGTTCAGATCACTCTTCCATTAAGCAGATCGCAGTATTACAGTGTTCTCAAAACACACCGCGTTCAACCCGGTGCCTAAACATATACATGTCAGTGTAGAAAAAAACCACAACCCTGGATTCCACCCAACATATTAAGGTGCTGCAGAAATGAGTGACACGTAAACAGATGAGCAAAAGGTTGCATGGCTGCCGCAGATAAGAGAAATAAGGTCACATGCTAACAGGGGAGAAAGCGCTATGCCAAGGTGAGCAATGGCTATGACATTTCACAAACTAGGCTAATTCCCCAGAAAAATGTATAAAGGTCACATTGCACATTATTGCATCATAATGGTGATCATGTTCAAAACATATCAGAGTCACTCTTTTTTTTCCATGCAGCCCATTTTTTCCTGTGCCCTGTAATGTTCTTTGTCAAAGAGATGCAAGCTGTCACAACAAACTAAATTACTGCACCTCACGCTATGCATTCTAAAACAAGCTCTAAAAGAGGATATCCGCAGAAATTACTGAATGGAACAGAGCAAAAATCTTTAAAGAACAAATGCAATTTAAATTCTTATCTCTGCCAGCCACAGACTGCACAGAAATCCTTTGTCTCAAATGGAGGGCATGAGGGACCGTGCATGCACATGTGTACTTGAGTGTGAAGCAAAGCATCCATGCGTGCATGTGTGTGTGTATTTATGTGTGTGTATGAGAGAAAAAGACAGGAGAACGTAGCAAGAGTCCCTGTGGGGTGAGTATAGGATGGCACTGTGGAGATTCCTCGTCAGCATGTGGGATTCCCTCTGTTTACCCCTGCACTTCCTGTCCCAGCAAGGAAGCATGAAACACTCTCCGACTCCCCTGGCAGGAAACACGAGCCCGCTCTGCTTTGTGACTCACATCATGACCTTCAGCCAAACCGTCGTCACATGACAGTTTTAGAAGTGCCTGAAGGGAAATTAAAATGCTCTAAGAATACAAACGTGCATGCTGACAGTGTGTTTTTATGTCTCGTTCTGAGTACAGTATGTCTTTTAACAATAACACATTACTTTGGGGTAAATTTAGCAACTGCGAAGAAAAAATCTTTAACCCTCTTCTCACAGAGCCACTAGACCTTTTCAAAAGACGAAGGTCTAAAAAAAAAATCACAGTCAGGAAATGTGAAAAAACACAACTTTGCAGGAAATAAAGACAGCAGTGACTACGTTTCCACTTAGATAAGCTACAGTGGTAGACTGTATTACATTGGTATCAACCCACACTCTCAGTTAACAGATGAAAAACACTATTTAAAGCTGGCACATATGTGCACAATGACTATATAAAGCCATCAGTGCCCTCTTAAGGCTCAATACAACTCAATAACATTTGTAACACACTATAACTAAACTCAAAAACCAAAAAACATTCTCATCAGTAATTGCAATACATGCCTGATTTTACTTTAAAGGGAGAAATAAACATTTAGGAAAATATGGATGAGAAGATTGTTACCACTTTTTCTTTCCATGTTTACTAAACAGTAAAAATGTAGCCACCATCAGCATTTTATAGCCTAGCTTAGCATAAAGACTTGAAACAAGGAGATAAAACTAGCCTTGCTCTGTCTCAAGGTCAGGTGACAGGACTTCCAGAGGTTACTCCTCCTGACAAAAAAACCCCCAAACAAAACATCCAGTATATAACCCTGCATAAAACGACAACCATTTATACACTTTGTTTGAACTTAACAAATGAGATACGATGTGTTAATTATTGAGCATAGATGTACTGGTAGGTGGATGTGTGTATTAACTACAGCTTTAATTTTCCTACAATCATAGTAAATATAATGATAGGATGAATTCAAATTCATGGCAATTTGCGTAAATGTTATCCCTTTTAACGGTTACATTTACAGGCTCTAAAAAAGCTCTTCACTTTCAGCTGGAGCTCCTCCAACCCCATAGAGCCATCTACCCTCAATCAGCTACACCTACCTCAGCGAACAAGTGTGCAGAATGTGTTCAAGCACACAGATGTAAGTCTAAAAAGTTCTCTCTACTTGTAAAAATGCCTTTTGTTGAGGCAAAAAGGTCACTAGGAGTTTGGAACAAAGACATTTCTGTCAGTAAAAAATTAAACCTGAAATTAATCTTCTGTCAGCTGGAAAAACATTTTCATGAGTAATTAGAATTTTAGAAAATTATGAATAAAGTTCACTGGAACCTCATTGAATAACATTTAGCAAGCGCAGTGACTTACTTACAAAGGTTACTGCTACAGGCAACTCAGACCTATGCAGCTCATTAAGGACGTAATGAAAAACTTCTCCGTCCAATATCATCATTTGTAGATTCCTAAGCCTCTGGCAAGCATTAAAACATAATTTCTTTCTTATTTCTTGTTATTCTCTTCAAAAAATACATTATTACTCCCAGGGAGGGGTAATTTGTTACACTTCTTGTAATATTACTTTTTCATTATATCCCCAATTGTAGTAATTTAATGCTCACTTAGCCTTCATTAAAAACTGGGCTAATTTAGTGGCCCCTCTGCTGTCTGATCAGGGTAACAGAAATGACAATGATGATTTTCATCATTTAATCAAAGCAGTGACAATAGACCCAAAGGTTTACCTGTTTTTAAACTCTGAAGGTGGCATGTATAGTGCAAAATACTTTTTGAATCCTTCAGTTTTATATTTTGAGAAGAGTACAGCAACACTTTTGTCCCTATGGGGCTACACATATACACAGTGTGCTTTGAGCTGTCATCAGCATGCTGATATGCTCAGTTACAATGCAGATATGCTGATGTATAGCAGGTAACATTCACCAGTGTCACCATTTCAGTTTAGCCTGTGAGCATGCTAACAGTAACAATTATATAAACACAGATATTTGTAACCATCTGATGTCTAGTCAAAATAATTTATATAACATCTTTACTGAATTAAAAATGCCAGAGATTGGAAATCTGAATCTTCTCTGGACAGAAGAATACTTTTCTATCTTTGGAAATGCTAAGGCATCAAACTTATTTTCCATTTTATCTTTATTATACTTTCCTCCTTTTAATCCATTGACAACAACTCAGCAAAGCCCTTGAACTGTGTCACAATGTATAAGCATTGACTGAGTGATGACTGACTGTTGTTTTTCTTTCTGAGTTGACTGTCTTGGAAGTGTGCTTCCTTCCTTCCTCCCCTCCAGATTTCAGCTCCGTCTGAGTTTGGTGTCATGGGCCAACAGTCAGAGACGGGGCCGGCAGTGAGCCTGGACTACATCAAACACACACCAGACGCTGCAGCCGGAAGACAGACAGGAACTGTGAAGCTCTGCTCGGCTCTGTCACTGTCTATCATCAAAAAAAAAACTTACCAGGAATGGGCAGTGCTGCATGGATGGGGGTGATAGACAGGTGGAGAGGGATGTAAGCTGACATTCAGTCTGTTTTTTGTCAGCGTGTTTGTCTGTTTAGCCTTGTCTGAACTTTATTTTCAGGGGAGAGAAAATGAGAATATCAGAGATGATGTCAAGTGGCAACAGTATCCTCATTCATCTGCAATCCTTTCTCTTGGTGCAGGGCAATTACAACATACAGTGCATGCCAATTTTCTGAGGGAGAAAGGTTATTTTCAGAGGATGAAGATAGACTTTCCACTTGACCTGTGTATAATCAAAGAGTATAACAATGAAACCAGGTTCTCTGTGGCTTCCCCCCTGCAGCTTTTTGACATTTTACAGAGCTGTCTTTTGATTTAATGACTTGAGAATGAAGAGAGAGGAGAGGTAACTTGTGTGTGAATACCACATTCATCCATCCAGCCATCTATCATTCTGTTGTGTATTTATGTTTCTTTGTAGAATTTTTGTCCAAATCTATGAAAAGAAAAAAAAAGGCTTTTGATTAATGTTACTGCACCAGAAATCTACAGATGTGTGCTTACAAAATAGCTATTTTGAAGGACAGTCCTTTTTGAAATGCTGACTGATGAATTGGAAACTGCATTCACTCACAAATTGCATAACATTTCAGTATGAAATCCTAACATGTCAGACCTGAACAAGACCAGACAGGACTGAAACCAAACCAAGCTAAACTAAGCTGACGCAAGACCAGAGGAAACTAGCCCAGACTGGACCAGATCAGAGCCGTCAGATGTCCATCAGTCTGCGCAGGTCTCAGCCAGTCTGGGAAGTATTGATCTCTCTGATTGATCTAAGGCTCTGTCCATCTGCCTGATCCAGACCTTAATGCAACAGAGTACACATGAGGAAGAGGCAGGGAGGATGGAAAAGAAGAACGTAAGGAAGATAAACAGATAAGAGCATAGATAGGATGATACATCAGGAACTGTAGAGGTAGAGTAGGAGGGGATAGAGAGAGTCTAGCCGGTCTAGTCTGGACAGCTGGTGTTGATAACTAATCTGCCCATTGCTGGCTCTTTTTGTAAAACATGAAACCCGGCAACCTGATAGCATGAATTAATAAATGAACAATTTCTTCTACAACAGGGGCCCCTGTTCCATCAGGGTTTCTTTACACAGACACAATAGATGCTTAGAGGGGCCCACAGGGGTGTTCATTTCCTCAAGTACTACACAGACCACTGGATGACTGAGAACCACTTGATCAAATAATGACACCGAGAGCTGATATCCTCGCTCGTGTAGCTGTCGGAGTAATACAAAGTGTGGGATCTGTGAATAGCATTTAGGAGGGACCCGACTGCTGCTTCCTTGTTTCTTTTTCAGTTATTTAGAGAAGGCCTAATAAGCAGTGTGGGTGGTGAATGAGGAACCATTAGCTCAATAGCTGAATGAAGCGAAGCTCAGCCTCCTCTCGCTTTGCTTTTCACCCCTGGCAATGGGAACACCTGCACCGAGAGACAGGCTGGGTAGGAGGGGCAGGGGAAAAACAGTGTCAGGGTTTAGAGGTGGGAAGGCTTAGGTGAGGGGGGTTGTTGAAGTGCAGAAAGACAGACAGAAAGAAAGAAAGAAAGAAAGAAAGAAAGAAAGAAAGAAAGAAAGAAAGAAAGAAAGAAAGAAAGAAAGAAAGAAAGAAAGAAAGAAAGAAAGACGCTCATATGCTGAATGCAACACACAGATCAGTTTTAAAGGAATAGTTCGACATTTTGGGAATAATGCTCATTCTGCTTTTTGCATAGAGTTATGTGAGAGGATCTTTGCAACTGACAGCTGCAACTAATAAAATTGATGACAAAAGGTAAAAAGAATGAGACCCAAGCATTGTGGCTGTTGAGTGATCCTGTCAAAAGGCTGATGTATAGAGGGGCAGATGCAGCAAAGAGGGTGTGCTGGTGGGGGGCGGGGGTGTTGTATGCTTGGCTGAGGTAAGCTGGCAGGCAGGGCGCAGAGCAGAGCAAAAAGAACTGAGAGAGAGAGAGAGAGAGAGAGAGAAGAGGAGCAGGCATGCGAGCTATGTGATGATTATCAGAAAACACAGGGGCCGTCTGTTCTCCACCCTGCATACCCGGGTTGGGAGGCACAAGGCTGGGGAGTAGGGGGGAAAGGGGGGTTGAGGAGGGAGGCACAGGGCTTGGTCCCTGAGCAGGTGTGCAGGGCAAAGAAACACAGGAAGGAGGGGCAGAGAGACAGTTAGTGAAATGGAAACCAAGTAGGAGAAAAGACAAATGAGAGAAAAACAGAGGTATTGATAAAAAAGACTAAAAGATAGACACACGGTCTTGATGACATCATTGCCGCGAGCAAGACAGCGCTGCGATGAGAACAGAGGTCAAAATAGGTGGAGGAGTGCGGCACGCAGGCTTGCTGGAAGCAATCCTGGTCATTAGCGTCTCTCGCACGGCTCAATAAAGAGCTCAGACACTGGAAGACTGTATGCCTTCCAGCATTCGTCTGTATGGTTAGATGTCAATATAGAAACAGCAGTGTATCAAAGGAATCAGAGGGATCAATGGAGAGGAGAGGTGAGTGTAACTGAATCACTGTGACCCTTGGCTGACCCTTCATCACCAGGACATGCAGACTCACTGTGTCACCTGTCCCCCTGATGCACACTTGCCCCACAGATACACATGCAGACACATGATTGACCTCTCACCTCATTGGTTCATTGTCACACCGGCTCAGACTCTTTTCATATTTCTTTTTGGTTAAATTTTTTGCACAATATGATGTGCATATAGCAGAGGAGAAAAGAAACATCTTTTTACTCTTATTTTCACTGGGTAGTTAGTGGAAGTCTGTATATTAAGTCCATTCTTAGTTTTGTGGTACTGTCAGTAGAGCTTCTCTACTTTTGTGTCTGTCATTCTAAAATCAAAACTATGAATGACAAGGTTCAAATGTGTTAATGTCATAAAGACCAAAATATGCCCTTGATGGCTCATATGTGTACTGTAGCTAAGCTAAAAATATGCCTCTCTTGTACTTCTCTTTCTGAGAATGTTCTGAAGCTCTGAAAGGGCAAATAATTGGCTTGTGACTCTGCAGCGCAACATAATTAAGCACAGATAAATCAGCAGAGACCAGCATAGGCCATGCCTGTGTTTACACACGCGCGCATGCACAGCCACTGTTGCCTTGTCAGCTGCTGCTGCTTCTGGTAAAGAGCGCAAGCTGTGGGAGTGCAGGGACATTTCTCGCTAAGGGAAGTGGTGGGTTTTTGTGGTCTCGTTTTAGCCCTTCGTGTTGAGAAATGGCCAAATGCTGCTTTCATTTCGAGCTGAGAGGCTAGCAATTACACTCTGCGGGTCATGTGACTGAGATGCATGGCTTTTTACTGCACCACTGAGGCCTTCCAAGGCTGATATGCCAAGAATGAAAAATAAAGAGTCGACCCCTCCCCTTCACCCCCTTCACCATTCTGACCCTCCCCTTGCACATGCTCAAATAAACAGGAACACACACATACACATCCATGCACACAATCAGTATCTTGCTCTTTGAATGGCTTCCAGCCCCATATGTGCAGCTCATCTTTGCATTTATCAGTCTCACAGTATAATGAATATTTTGTGCTGGAATGAATGGATTCGCCAATAAGGCTCCAAATGTTCTCGGGCTAACATGGCTTCAGCCCGTAATGCTCTTATTGTTCTCTGTTGTATTTGCTCCATTGAAATATAGATCAATATCCAGAGACAATAGATGACCAGCAGCATCAGATGAAAACAGAAAACACTCATTTAATTGGGGGAGAGTTGCCATTAATCTGCACCAGTATGTGTGTTTCTTTTGCATGTGTGTGCATGTCTCCTATTGTCTGTGCCCCCTCTCACTTTGTTTCAAAGTGCTAGATTCCCCCCCACCTTTAAAGGTAAAGGTAAATTATTTACATTAACAAGAGGGCTCAGCTCACCCAAACATTCCTCCGAAAATGGACTACCTCTGGGAAGTGGAGAAGCCAGCTTCCGTAAATTGTTTGGGCTTTTAATTAATGAGCCGCGTAAATGTTTGTGTATGTATGTATGTATGTAAGTATGTATGTATGTATGTATGTATGTATGTATGTGTGTGTGTGTGTGTGTGTGTGTGTGTGTGTGTGTGTGTGTGTGTGTGTGTGTGTGTGTGTGTGTGTGTGTGTGTGTGTGTGTGTGCGTGTATGTGTGTGTGTGTGTTCGATTGTGTATTAGGTGTGTTAGGGTGGAGCGGGAGGTAAAGAGGAATGAAGCGGTGGATGCTAGAAGACAGGTTTTGCTTGTTAAAATGTGCAATGATGCAGAGACTGTTTTTTTATGTTTACTCTGCTGGACTTTATTCTTCAACTTGTGTATGAACACTTCTGCTTTAGGATATTCTGTTTCCTCTTTGATGCAAAATGAATTAAATGAACCTTTCCAAAATAGGAGGGTAGATTTTAAGATAAGACTTTCAAGATGTTCAATCAAACAAATGGCTACAGTGCAGACTACTCAACATTTCTCAGAAATGTTGCAAAACAAGTTCTGCTTTTCTGTGTGCAGTTATTTCATAAAGTTAATCAGAATATTTTAAGCGGGATTTGGACTTCCGAATTGTACACCATTAAATAAATGTTGTAATTTCCTCGGTTGAAACCAGAAGTAACAGATTTTAATTTGATTGGGTAATCTCATTAGAAAACAGTTGCTTAGTTACATATCCAGCAGAAGCTACATAAGCCTTCAGTTGGAGTTTCTGGCCATCTTCACTTTTCATTTAGTGTACTTTGCCCTCCACCAACTTCTGAGAAACATATCTGTTTTTTTTAGGTACTAAATGCTCCACTGTGTTCTATGTAGTTACTCACTAACTTGTCTGTCTGCCATTTGGTGCTGGAAAGGTAGTGTATGGTGGGTTTTTAAAGCTTTTTCACTCTCAAAAGATGTTTACTGTGGCCAAAAACTACACTGATGAGAGGCTAGAATGAAGCAAAGCAATACATTTGCAGGCTGGAAAACTAAAACAATAAGCTGAAAGAAGCTGAAATGCATAGTTGAGGAAAGCTGTGTAATAATTCTCTGTGAGTCAACACTACAAACAACCCATTTCACATGCAAGAATAGTCATGTGACCATTTGTTAATATAAGAATATTGGTTAAAGCCATTTTAAGTTCATTTACTGGCTGCAGGTCACTGAGAAAAGAGTTATTGTTAGTTTTCCAACCTATGCAGCCACAAAAATAATAAAACTCTCCACACTCGAGAGAGATAGGGACACAAGAGAGAAACTAATATGGAAGGAATCAGAAACATAAACACATGTCTGTGAAAAACCGTCACAGTGGAAAACTATCTGAATATGAAACATTGATTTTGGACTGGGTTTGTTTGACAAGTTTCCAAAACAAACGTTTCCCTCATGACATTTAGATAACATTTCTAAATTGACAACTGGCGTTACAATTAGGTTTGTTTGGAACATTTAGATGCAAACATTTATGTACTTCCTCAAATTTCTATCTCTGGACCGTCCTCTTTTGTTTGCATTAGTGAATTCTTGAGTGTGTTTTGGCAGCAGATTCCTTCTCTTCTCTTTTGAAACTGAAACAAATAAGAATTCAGGCAAGGAGAAAACTGCACGTCAAGTTCAGTTTGATAGTATGTGACAGCTCAATAATCTAAAATAAAAAATAAAAAATATATATATGCACATAGTCATTCTCCATATGACAACTGTTTGTGAAACTAACAAGTTTAATGCATCAGTAACTTAATGAGTAGATAACCTACAGGTATGTTTCTGTTTAAGTGTATTTACTCAAGCACTAACTGTACTCTGGGTTTTCCATTAGATACTATTTTATTTTTCCACTCTACTACATTTTAGAAGGACATATTTACAGCTACTTTAGATTTTAC